>NW_028241146.1:0-90190 GCF_964263255.1 Lissotriton vulgaris | reverse complement strand
TAACTAAAACATACTTAAAAATACTTAAATAACCTTAAAATCAATAAATAATTAATTTAAGTTAAAAAAATAAACATAACATTTTATTTTTAATACATATATATATATTGGGAAAGAGAAGTGGCGTGGAAGACATCAAATAATAAATATGTGGCTAAAATTGTCCAATGGACAAGGTTTATCGAGGATTTACTGATCATATGGAAAGGCACCACATCGGAATTCCAGGAATACTTTGACATACTGAATACGAGTATGGAAAACATCAAGTTCACTTACCAAATGGATAAAAGTGAAACTATTTTCCTGGACTTAAGAATATATGTAAAAAACAACAAAATCGAGACCACTCTACATCGAAAATCAACGGCCACAAATGCCACATTACAAGCTGACAGTTTCCACCAAAAATCGCTGATTGATAGCATCCCATATGGAGAATTTCTCCGGATACGCAGAATATGCAGTGAGGAAAACGAATGGCTGAAACATAGCAAAGAATCAATGCAAAGACTCCAGAATCGAAAATACAGTACCAGAACAGTGGGCAATTGTTGGAAAAGAGCAAATGAAAAAACTAGAAAAGACTGTTTAACACCGAAACAAAAGTTAACAACGGACCCACAGGAAATAAGATTCATTACAGACTATACTCAAAACTCCAAAGAAATAAACTCAATCCTGAAAAAGAATTGGAAAATCTTGAAATTAGACTGCAGCATTGGAACCTTGGTGGGGGATCACCCATTAGTAACTTATCGCCGGGCCACAAACCTGAAGGACCGACTAATACAAAGTCATTTTAACATTCAAAATAAAAACAATGACTGGTTGAAAACAAAGGGGTTTGTTAAATGCTATAATTGCAAGACTTGTCAAATAGCAAAGCCAACATCTGAATCCAAATGGCAAACAATAAAATGTGGAAAATCGAAAAACTTATCACATGTAAAAGCAGATAGGTGGTGTACGTGGTTGAATGCCCCTGTAGAAAAAAATATATAGGGAGCACAACTTGTGAACTAAAGAAAAGGATTTTGGAACATACACGTGCAACCACTAACAAAGACAAAAATAATGCCATAGCCAGACATATGGAAACAAACCATATTGGGGACTGGAAACTATTAAAATTCTATGACATTGACCAGGTGTCAGAAAACAAACGAGGAGGAAATTTGGAGAGAATACTGCGCCAAAAAGAATCACAACACATTTTAAATTTCAGGACTATGACCCCGTTCGGGCTAAACCAGTCCGAAGAATTATATGTGCACATAAAGTAATCTGTAACTTAAATACAAATAAGCATAGAATTGATATTAGTATTGCAAAAGTCATATTGATATGCAAATAATGATAAAGTGAGAAACTGCACGATATAGCATAATGGTCCAAAAGAATAGTAATGTGTCGGATTAATACTGTTGCCAATCACAGACAAAATCCCCTAAAGTGTTTGGTGTTATGTATAAATATCACTGAGAGCGTTTTACTACAAGTCCCATAAGCCCAAGGGGTGGGTGGATAACATGACAGGAAATGATGTACTGATTTGGGTTTTCAAACATATTATATGCACGGAAAAGAAGTGTGAGGGTAACGCCGTGATCAAGCAGCGGCTGCTGCGAAACGCGTCGGCTTTTGTTTGCCGTCTGTTTGGAGCACGAAATGAAATGTGATGTGAAATAAACAGCAAATATATGAAAAACGAGTATCCTTGGTGAGTGCGACCTTTATTCCTTGGGAATCCAAGATCTTTGACAATATATATATATATATATATATATATTAACGTAATATTAATAAAAACATACAATATTTTTACCATAGGATAGCGGGAGGGTAAAATTTGCTATTACCACTTCAGTGAGTGCAACAGTAGGGAAAGCGTTGGATAGCAGGATGGTAAAAATTACTATTCCCACTCCAGAGAGTGCAACTGTAGGGAAAGCGTTGGATAGCGTAGGGGTAAAAATTACTATTCCTACTCCAGTGAGTGCAACAGTATGGAAAGCGTTGGATAGCAGGATGGTAAAAAATACTATTCCCACTCCAGAGAGTGCAACAGTAGGGAAAGCGTTGGATAGCGTAGGGGTAAAAATTACTATTCCCACTCCAGAGAGTGCAACAGTAGGGAAAGCGTTGGATAGCGTAGGGGTAAAAAATACTATTCCCACACCAGAGAGTGTAACAGTAGGGAAAGCGTTGGATAGCGGGAGGGTAAACATTACTATTCCCACTCCAGAGAGCGCAACAGTAGGGAAAGTGTTGGATAGCGGGAGGGTAAAAATTACTATTTCCACTCCAGAGAGTGCAACAGTAGGGAAAGCGTTGGATAGCGTAGGGGTAAAAATTACTATTCCCACTCCAGAGAGTACAACACTAGGGAAAGCGTTGGATAGAGGAAAGGTAAAAATTACTATTCCCACTCCAGACAGTGCAACAGTAGGGAAAGTAATGATTTAATATATTAATAAAAATTAATTAAATATCAATACCAATAAAACATTAATTAAAATTAATTACCAATTTAATATGATGTAATAATTAATTAATTAGAAATACATATAAACATTAGTTATTAAAAACGAATTACCTATTCATAATTAATTAAAAGCTAATTAATTTTCGATAACAAAAACTAATTATTAATAAAAATTATTACCAATTAATAATTAACAGTAAATTAATTATCAACACACAAAAAGTATTTTTAATTTGTAATTAATTACAATTATATTACTTCCCACCCTATTCCCCTATAAACCCACAACCCGCTACAGAAAATAAATTAATAAAATAAAATAATGATAATTATCAAATATTTAATTAATTAATATTAATTACCAATTAAGAAAAATTAATTTCCAATTGAAAATTAATTAACAACGAATAAAAAATCAATACCAATAAATTACTTTAATTTGTTTACTTATTTACAATTAAATTACTTCCCACCCTATTCCCCTATAAACCTACAACACGCTTGGAAAATAAATTAAGAACATTAACATCATTATCAATTAATCAATTAATACAAATTAATTACCAATTAATAAAAATTAATTACCAATTACAAATGAATTAACAATAAATTCAAAATGAATACCAATAAATAAATAAAAATGTTTAATCAATTACAATTAAAATACTTCAACCCTATTCTCCTATAAACCCACAACCCGCTCCAGAACTAAAAAGCAAAATGAAATTAAAAATACTTAATAATTGCTACAAATTAATATTAAATTTAATATAATTAAATTACTTCCCACCCTATTCCCCTATAAACCCACAACCTGCTACAGAATTAAATTATGCAAAAATTAAATACCCTAAAATTCATTACTTCAAATAAATTAAACATACATTACAAAAATAATATACACTTTTCACACATATACTAACATACAAAACACTTTAAAAAATTTGATATTATTAAAAATGCAATATATTTTAATGCCTTTATTATATACTTTTAACATTTTGACTTCTATATTTTGACAAATGATATTTTGGGCCAGATGTATCAAAGGGTTTTGCCCATTCTGGGTCTATGGGGAAATATGTTGATACATATGGCCCTTTATTACTTACCTTCAATTCGATATTTTTAACCACTATATTGTGTCCATTCGATATTTTGTCCATTCTATATTTTTACTTCGATATTATTGCCATTCTATCATTTTTTTTCGATATTATGTCTAGTTACTTTTGACCTGCACTAGCGTGTATTACATTTGCGGGTGCATCTTTTGTATAGATGGAGACCTGCAGAAAATGTACAGGTTTTAACCTCTCCACTGTTAGGACTTTCCCCACCCCGGTTGTTTTGGATGTTGGGGGTAGCTCGAGTTTAAAACTTCAGGGCTTTCATTCCACAAAAACTCCCACTCCAAATGTACACCCTTTTATCCAACATCCTGGGGATTCTAAAGGTTTACAGGGAGGTAACTTACAAAATACAGCTAAAACTAGGGGCATAATCTCAAGTATTTATCGCCAAGTTAGCGGCACTTTATCGCAGCCAAAGTCGCGATAAATTTATCGTCCTATTCAAAAGCTGGTGCTAACATCCGATATCACCAGTTTCCCTGCGATAGCAGGCGCAAAAAATATCGCCACAGATGACACCTGCAACTATTGCTAATGAGATGCAGAGTAGGCGTTCCTGTGCAAAAAGCAGCAACAACACCACTTCGCAACATTCTCAATGACCAGCCAGATCGGCGATAAGACCACAAAACAGGCAATAAGGCGCGTTAGCAGCAGGAATTGAACACCTGCTCTTGCCTGGTGTAAAGTCGGATGACAACCTGCACCGGAAAAGGGAGCCCAGCCCAGAGCCACACCTGAAGAACAACAGATGCCATGGAGAAACTGATCATGCAGCTCGGAGCCCCAAGAGGGCTACAACACCCACCGCCACAACCCCCAGGCCCGCCACCCCCCCCCGGACCACAGAGGCAGCACAGACCAAGACAGCGGACCTTCAGGAAACGCACCAGCCTCACAGACTTGACTCCAGAGGATGTAATTGCCCACTACAGGTTCAAAAGGACAACCATCCTCCGCATCCTGAACATCATTGCCCACAGGCTGACAGTACCAACACGGCGGACAACCAACATCCCACCTCAGACAAAGCTGCTGGCTGTGCTGCACTTGTTGGCCTCTGGTACCTTCCAACCTACAACTGCCAGAGTTGGAGGAGTCTCACTCTTCACCAACATCGTCGCCAACTACCCAGGCAGTGTGCATGATTCCTACATCTTCCGACAGTCCATCATCAACCTGCGCTTCCAGGATGGCAGCTATGGAAATGCACTGCTCGTTGGTAACTACCAAATGTACACACCACACACCTCAAATCCACAATCATGCAACTCACAATTGTGGGAATGCACATGTGGTAACCATGGCCAGCCATGTAGACAAACCATCCACGTCATGGCACCACTGCCACACAATTGCTGAATGTGGGGAGAGGTGGGAACCAGGCATGTGCGAAGGAAGCAAGTGACCCATGAATGAGAATGTACACAATGCCATGTGTGGCAGTGATGTGCAGGACAGACTGCAGTATGCAGACCACAGACATGTCCATGTCGACATATACTGCTGGTGTTAGTAGTGCAGTGGACAGTGGACGCAACCATGTTACCACAGCCAGTGGGGAAGATCGCGTAAATGTAGCTTGTTACAACCCCCCTGGTAGCATGAGCGGAGTGGGATGGGCCGGCGTATGCCAGGCTAGCATAGGGGTGTGAATAAAAGTCACATAGCTCTCAGTGTGGTTCTCTTCCAGAATGGCCAACGTGTCTGCCAGGGCGGCGCCTCTCACCCCTCCACAAGGCTGATGCCCTGAGCGGTGTTGCCTGCGCCCCTGTGCGCCTGCTGCACCCCAGGCCGCTGGTCCACAGGCCCGTCTTGCCTGCCCCTGCGCACCCAGGCCTCACTGCTCACCTGCAGACACCGGCGTGTGTCAAAGAGGGCCCACCACGTGCCGGTGCAAGCTTCAAGCCCGAGGCCTGCGACCTTGGCAGCCTCCTCTGACCATCACGGCCTCCATGACACAGGCCTGCAGTTCTCCTTTCTCGTTGACGTACTCCACCACTGCCTCTAGCCTACACTGCAGTCCAGTAGGTCACACATTTGGAACTAAGGGGCCCATAAGGATGGCGGGCATATTGCCCCCGCCAGGCTGGCGGTAGCCACCGCCGGCCTGGCAGGGGCAATCCGCCCACCATCCTAACAGAATGACCCCTGCCATATAAGCATGGCTGGGGGGTCCGCGGCAGACGGAAAGACCGTCTGCCGCTTTTCCGTGGCGGTCTTCACTTCGGGGGCCCCATGCGGGTCCCCGGAGTAAAGGCGAGGAGGGGGGTGCACATGGGGGGTACCTGTGGTACACCCCAGCATTTGCATACACAAGGCGGCAGGCACCTCGCGGTGCCTGCCGCTTTGTGTATGCAAATGCATACATGCATTTTTAGCATTGTGGCGGGTGATGCTGAGAGCACCGCCCGCCACAATGTTAAAAATGCAGGATGCGTCTGCCACTGGGGCAGGCGCATCCTATTACCATGCACGGGACCCCCGCCCTTATGGTGGGCGGTCCCAAGTGCCGTGAGGATGGCGGGCGCGCAAAGTCCGCCCGCCATCCTAATGGCCCCCTAAGTCTTGATTTCTCAATGGCAGCGTACATATCATTGTAGGAAGACGTGGTTCAGTCCGGAGGAAAAAAGGATCATTGTTACAGAAGTTATCGAACACTACCAACAACTGCTCTGGTGACACTAACCTAGTGTTTCGCAAGCCAACGTCACATGTCTGTGGTCCCTTGCTGAGTGCTGCCTCCGGCCTACATTTTGGATAAATAGGTCACACATTTGGAACTGAGTCTTGATTTATTTGTGGCAGAGTTTAAAACATTGTGCAGGCCTCATTGCAGACTGCATCCCCTTTCAGCCCTGGTGCCACTGACTGTGTGCCCCGAAATTCATGGACACTCTCTGGTTGAACTTTGGTGGTGTCTGAGTCTATGGCCTGGGGGTTGCCTTCATCATCATGTAGCTGATACTGACTTGGTGGTAAAAATGAGGCTGTAGCATTTCACTGCTCCATTTGACTGTTTCTGCTTGCTTCTGACCTCTGCATCATGCATCACACCTTCCATTGTCCCCCAAAACACTCCGCGACATTCTCCTTGGACATCAACGAGGACCCGCTCAGCTCTCGTGGCCCTACCTCAGCGCAAGTCACCGTCCCGTGGTGGTGTGCCTGTGCCAGCTGCAGAGCATCCGGGGCCACTAACTCTGTGGAGCTCAAGTCATGGATCCTGTTGGATTGATTATTGGATGGGCTCTGGGTTGATGGCCTGAGGGGGGGCATCAATACCATGTGTCTGTGGCCCTGCGCTGTCCGCTGCCTCCGGCCTCAACTGCGGTCCACCAGGGCTCACACATCAAATCGAGTCCTGTCCTGCTCGGACGTCGCAGTACAAAAGGGGGTGGTGATGGACGGAGCATCTGAATCAATCAAACACACTCACCCAGTCAAAAGATCTGGGTTTAATCCATCACCGTTCTTTAGCCCACTCTGCCACCCCAGTTCAGACATGGCTTTATGCAAATCAGTCTGACCCTGTGCCTGATGGGAACAGTCCAGCCCGAACTGCCAAGCCATGTCTTCCCTGGACCGGAAACAAGCTTCCGAGGACCGGTTTCTGGCATTCCAGTCGTCTTCAGCCAGGCTTGCTTGAATCCAGTGGCAAAGTGAGCAAGGGACTCACGTCTGAGTATACCCTGCCACACTTATGGCGGCCAAAAGCAGTACAAAAGGGGGTGGTGATGGACGGAGCATCTGAATCAATCAAACACTCTCACCCAGTCAAAAGATCTGGGTTTAATCCATCACCGTTCTTTAGCCCACTCTGCCACCCCAGTTCAGACATGGCTTTATGCAAATCAGTCTGACCCTGTGCCTGATGGGAACAGTCCAGCTCGAACTGCCAAGCCATATCTTCCCTGGACCGGAAACAAGCTTCCGAGGACCGGTTTCTGGCATTCCAGCCATCTTCAGCCCGGCTTGCTTGAATCCAGTGGCAAAGTGAGCAAGGGACTCACGTCTGAGTATACCCTGCCACACTTATGGCGGCCAAAAGCAGTACAAAAGGGGGTGGTGATAGACGGAGCATCTGAATCAATCAAACACTCTCATCGTAGGATGCACCCGCCACCACTGCCAGGACCACCTCCAATCAACAACTGCTAGAGTCAAAAGAGTCTTACTGTCAGACTATCAGAGTTGCTCACACCTGTTGTGGATGCCATCATCAGCTTGATCCCCTGCCCAGCTCTTCAGGTATTGAGATTTGCTGCTGTGGACAGCTCACGCAGTAATATCACTTCAGGCAGTGTGGAAGACCTGGGACGATGATGAGGAAGATGATTCAGGTGTAATACACCCCACTGCAGCTGCAGCAGGAATATCCCAAAGGGACACAATCCTAGACAATTTATTCACTTGAGCACACTCAGGTCTGGTGCCCCAAACTGCAGTGCACTACAACTCACGGACCCTTCTGATTGCATTTTGGGGGACCTCTGAACTTGCTCCGGCTACCACCATGATGCTTCACAATTGTTTCTGTTATGCTAGTGTTTTCTGTTTCCGCTTTAATAGTGATCACTGTTTAAGTTGTTGCCAACACCAACCACTCCATGAGGCTTGGCTTACACTCACATCCAGCTCAGGCGTCGCTGTACATGTGACCCTGGCAATAAAGGTGCCGGGCGCACGTGCCCATAGCCAGTTCCACAAACTACCTGAGTGTGTCCGTGTGGTCATAATGTATGCATGAGGGGCCCCGGGCTGTACAACATTACATTCTGCTGAGTACAGCGGACGCAACCTTGTCACCGTTGGCAGCGGGTAAGACCTTGGACATGTAGCTTTGTTGTCACCCACTCAATACGTAGGAGGTGTGGACTGGGCCGGCGTATGCAAGTCTAGTGTGGGGATGTGAATGATTATCCCGGGGCTCTGGGCATGGTTCAGTACTGGAAATTTGCAAATGAATGTGTCTCTGTCACAGTGTGGGTCTCAGCTGGGGAGTGTAAGTGGTCCCTGATGGGACTTAGACACCCACGTATGTGATCTAGTTCAGCTTCCATGAGGTCGAACCCCACCACACCTGTTCGGCCACCTCCTCCTGGCCGTCTAACTCCTGGCCTTGGAATGCGATGTGTGCTGCGGTGAGGTGCTGGGAGCCAGCAGTTGTGGTAGGTGCTTCCTGCTGTGTGGTCTGTGCAGGGGGAGGGGTCTCCTCGATACAGCTGGTCTGCCCTGCTCCTGGAGGTGGGTTGCCTAAGATGTCCATGAGCTATTGTAGGGCGTCAGTGTCGAAGGAGTGGAGGTCCTATTCAGCATCACTGATAAGTTGTCTGGTCTGCTCTGCTGGAGGTGTTGTTTGTCTCTCTGCAATGTGAACGGGAGATGCATTTTGACATTATGTTGACAAGTATGTTGACGCATTATTCAAGTTTCCATAGAGACTGCATGACAATGTACATTGTGACTCTTTGGGAGGAGCGGACTATTTGATGCGGGACAGTGGACTTTTGGACTACATCACCGATGTGAGGTTGAACACGTACATTTTCGTCTCACAGTTTCCTGCTATGTCAGATGCGATTGGCCAGTTTCAACGCACAACCGGACCCAGTTGTGTCCTCTGTTCTGCAGTGTAAGTGTTGCACTTTGTACCATATTGTCGTCAATGTGGATGTGCTGTTATTGCTATGAGTGTGTGCTGCATTGTGGGAGAGTCGCCCCTGCAGCTGTGATTTTGCTGCCCCTTATCCCTTTGAGGCGGTGTGCCTTTGACTTTTGTGATTTTACAGTGCTGAGATGTTGGCGACTTTGGTCATTTGTGCTCTTGGACGGTTTTTGTTCTCTTGTGCATTGTTTGCCTGCAGATGTATTGTTGACACCAGGGGTTGTGGATGTGTCAGAGTGTGACCTGCTCCTTTCTGGATGTGGTTCACACTCAGCCACCTCAGTGTCATGATGTGCACAAGGTCATGATGATTGTACTGCAGCCATGCTGATCGTCATGTAGTGTCACTTGCATTGTCAGCGTGGCTCACAAATACGCATCTTTGCTCGGTTTTGCACATGCACATGTGTTGGTTGTGAGATTGGTGATGTGTGGGGTGGGACCCCTTTGAGCACATGGTGGACAGGGGCCAACTTGGTGTTTGTATGTGTTCTGCAGTGTGCCACGAGGATCGGGGACATGATCTTGGGTCATTGTGGGTGTGCACTGTGCTACACATCATTGTGCATGTGTGCCATTGTGCCCATCTCCCCCGTCCCCCCAGTCCCTGGTCGTTACTCACCCTGTTGATTTTGTGTCAGGTCATACAGAGCTGTGTCCGGACTTCCAACTCCTTGCACCATCTCCACACTGATGCCTGTGGCCACCATTTTCTCCAGCTACTCCTATGGCGCAGGACTCCCACCTCCAGTCGCCGTTGCTGCCTTCCTGTTGGCAGCGGGGTTCTGCTTGCTTTTGCTTTTCACATCATGCCAGCGCCTCTTGACCTCCTCCATTGACCTCCTCGAAACACTCCTACTGCATTCACATTGTTGTGGACTGCCATGTTTCCGTTTGTGTTGCCAATGACACAGTGGAGGTGACGAACAGTTGTCATCCCAGCTTTCAGGAGCTAGCAGAGTTGCAGCAAAAACAATTATTATCACTGTTTTTCATGTTTCCAAAAGATAGTCAGTTTTTACTAATTTTAGTGCTTTCATTTGTGATGGAAACAGGTGTGAAACCCATGGGAGATACATTGTTGAAAAGTAGACATAATTCGGATTTTAGCAAGAGGTCACCGGTGTAGATTCCTCATTGTTTTCTGAAATAAACTAACTGTTGCAGTAAAAGAATAAAAATCAGTAACACAAACCAGCCATTTGTGTCAACATTTTCATCTATAGCTTCTTGTGACATTGGGCAATTTGCAAAAGTAATATACATTTACACCCAACAGACCCTTCTTATTGTATCAATATATAAAATGTGTAGGTTCTCCAAAAACACTCAATAGCTGTCCCTTACAATGTTTTTTCTTTGTGTACCGACCATAGAGCAAATCATATAGCAAATCATATGGCATAAAGAATGAAAAATGGTTTTGAAGGAAACCAATGTATTTCTGAAAAGTACACAAAATACTGAGTTTAGGAACAGTGGTTATTTGTACAACTCTGAATTTGTGCTTACACAGGCTATCATGTGATTCTGAGAGTATTTTTCACACTTGCACACTGCTTTACATTTGGAAGCCACAAATCAAGAAAAATCCACTTGGTAATATCACATGTTCTACTATTCTGCATTTCTTCATGTCTCCCAATATAAAAGGTACTTCACCTATGTGACTGGACCTAGCACCTGTGACACATAATGTATGTATGTATTTAAGCTTGTATAGCGCGCAGCTACCCCCAACAGGGGTGTCCCGGCGCTTGCGGATACAGTGAAAGGTGAGTTAGAGTTGTCGCTCCCTAATTTGCTACGGGAGGCTGAAGAGCCAAGTTTTCAAAGCCTTCCGGAATATGAGTTCCGATTTGGCTTTTCTAACATGATCGGGCATGGAGTTCCATAAGGTCTCAGTTCTAACGGAAAAAAACTGTCCTGCAGTTCTGGACTTAGAGAAACAGGGTATGACAAGGTATTCACGATTATTAGATCTTAGGGTCCTAGACTGATGGTATTTGAGCACTCTCTTCTTTAGGTATTGTGGACCAGTATCATTAAGTGCTCTATATGCAAGAGTTAGTGCTTTAATTTTAGTTCTTCTCTTGCCCAAAAACACTACCACAAGACATCACATTTCATCCAAGAAAATCAATGTTTTTTTACAATATGGATAGTTGCGAATTTTTGGCTGTAGTTCAGCTGCCATCAAGGAAAACCTACTATGTCTAGATGTGTCTGAAAAACAGATGACTTGCATTTTGTGTGGTTCTCAAAAGGTTTTGTCACCCAGAAGCCCTTGCAAACCTTCGCTAAAATTTTTTATTTTCCTCTCATTTCTGCAAGAAAAGGTTTTGGAATCTTCAGGGATCCACAACTTTGCTACCATCCAGTGTTTCCACAGGTTTCCCAATAAAACAGTAGCCCACTTGTGTGGGTGGGTCTAGTGCCTAGTACACGAAGGGCCCGACAACGCAATGTGGAGACATCGGCAATAGCGGAAGGGGCTATAATTGGGCCGGGCTATCACCTAGGGAAGGGTTAGGAATGGGGTCTCTAGTTAGCAGTGGTTTGCACCCTGTTCAAGTCTGGACCCTCACTCTAGTCAGAATAAGGGAATCACACAGCTAATATAACCCTGTTTGCCCCTTTGGTAGCTTGGCATGAGCAGTCAGAGGCAATATGTGAAGCATTTGTACACATAAACACAGTAACATAGTGAAACCACTACAAAAGGAGTACAGAATTAGACCAGTTTAGGAAAATAGCCATTATTTACCTCAATAAAACAAGACCAAAATGACAAAAATCTAACATACACTAGTCAAAACATCACTCTTAAAAGGTTAAGATGCTTTAAGTGGGAACCACACTTTGGTGCAGGTAGAGGCAATGTGTCAATCTTTTGCAGCAATGCATCTAGAAAGCAGGCGCTGAGAGTCAATGTGTAGATTTTCTCCTTAAGATTACCAGGTTACACTTCCAAGGGCCCAGGAACTGCATTTGATACCACTTGGCAGGTCAGGACCCTCAGCAGAAGAGGCCAGGCGTTGGTAGGTGAAGTGTTTGATAACCCAGAGACTTCTTAACATAAGGCAAGCACACACAAGCCCTTGAGAACCTTGGAAGTAGGATACCGAAAGCAAAGTCCATTCCTTTCACTCCCAGAAAAGAAGCAGCAAGCAGCAGGCCAGCACAGCAAAGCAACAATCATAGTGGCAGTCCCTTTTACAGTATCCAGCTTGTCTTCCTAGCAGAATGTCCTCAGTCCAGAAGTGTTCTGATTTGGGTGTGTTAGAGGTCCAATACTTATGCCCCTTTCTGCCTTTGAAGTAGGCAAACTTCAAAGGAAAGTCTTTGCAGTGCACAAGACTCTGCATTTAACTCAACTGGCTGCAGACATACTACAGGGGTGGTGGAGACAGCTTTGTGTGAGGATAGGCACATCCTCATTCAGGTGTCAGGTACAACTCCTCCCACCACTCCAGCTCAGGAAGGCCAATCAGTCTGGTGATGGCCCATCAAGATATGCAAGCACACTTCAGCTCCCTTTGTGTGACTGTCTAGAGTGAATGCATAATAGCTCAACTGTCAGCCAACCCAGACTTGTATTATACAGACATGCAGAGGCACAGAATGGTAAAGCAATAAATTCTCACTTTCTAAAAGTAGCATTTTCAAACACGCAATTTAAAAACCAACTTCATCAAAAGATGTCTTTTTAAATTGCAAGTTCATAGACCCCCAAACTCCAAATCTCTGTCTGCCCCAATGGGAAATTACACTTAAAAGATATTTCAAGGCGAGAGAAGGTCCTTGCAATAGTGAACAATGAAATTAGCAGTATTTCACTATTAGGACATGTAAAACAAACCAGTACATGTCCCACCTTTTAAATACGCTGCACCCTGCCTTGGGCCTGCTTTAGGGATGACTTACATGTAGCGAAAATGAAGTTTTGGGACTGGCAAGTGGGTCCAATTGCCAGGTCGAAATGGCAGTTTAAATCTGCACACTGAGACGCTCCAGTGGCAGGTTTAAGACATGTTTGCAGGGCTACTCATGTGGCTGGCATAATCAGTGCTGCAGGCCCACTATTAGCATTTGATTTACAGGCCCTAGGCAAGCCTGGTGCATTTTGTTTGGGACTTACTGATGAATTAAATATGCCAAACATGGATAAACCAATCATCAATACAATTTAGACAGGTAACATATGCAATTTTAGCACAGGTTTAGCAGTCGTAAAGCGACCAGAGACCTGAAGTCAACAAAAACAGGTCAGAAAAAATAGGAGGAAGAAGGCAAAACTTTTGGGGATAACCCTGCAATAAGGGCCAGGTCCAAAAGGAAGTCTATCAAACCCAAACATTTTCAAAAACAAGACACCAGGCGGAGTCCATGGTCATGGGCCTCGCATGGATCTCATGGCGGTTTTTACCCACAGTGCCCCACAAAGCTCAGATTTTGCCTAAAATCACATATTTTCCTTGTATGTCTGTGCCATAAACTTCCGGAATCCACAGGTATGCACAACATTCAAACCACCCTGCATTCCCCACATCTCCTCATAAAAACGCTCCCCAGAAACAAAAGTAAAATGCATGATTTTAGGCCAAGTTTGTGGTTTGCAGGGCATTATGAGTAAAAAAAAAACGTTGTGGGGTCCATGTGGACTCCCCCCGGAATCTACTTTACCGAAATATCTGGGCTTGGTGCGTTTCCCTAAGGGATGGCAAATCGGAGCCCAGAAATTGCAGCCATTTAGCATGGGAAGTGGGAGGATTTTAGAATGTAGCCCCAGTATGCTTGTCCATATGTAAAAATAACCCCCAAAAGAATAATTTCCTCTTGCTTGCCATAGGGATGGTGATGTTTTAGTCCCAGGGAAGCAGCAAGACTTTTGAGTCTTTAGGGGTGGGGATGGGGCCTGATGCCAGGTTGGGCCAAACCCCACCCCACCCCAATGTTATATTAAAAAAATATTCCTGGTATCCAATGGGCCTTCAGTTCTCCCTCATAAGGCAGATTGGGCAAATGCTGGGGTGGGACGCCCACACATACCCCTGTACTATGCCTAGATGTAAAATCCCTGGTGTCTAGGGGGTTTTCTACCCCCATAGGGGCAGATTAGGGGCAACCTTCTTAATCGAGACAAACTACATGTTGCCCCCACGGGGTAGAAAGACTCTATTGCTCCTTCTAGGGTTGGGATATGGCTCGATACCAGGGTAAGCTCCTTGTCTTTTTTGGTAACAATTTGAAATTGCTAGTGTCTAGTATGCTTTCTACGCCCGGGGACAAAATTAGGGCAAGACTCCTCTATGCTCCCTGGGGTGGGCGCAGGAATTCTGGTTTGTCCTATTTGTCAAATTTCACGGTTGTAAGCTTTTTGGGTTGGGGCCCTTTTTGGGTATTTTCCTTGTGTCTAGTGGACTTTATGCCCCCCGGGAGAGACAGATTGGGGAAAACACCTCAGAAAGAATGGGAACTATATTGTGGGGTGACGCATGGTCCTGCACATGATGGGCTTTCCCAACCCATTCTTTTAATGTTTAAATCTTAGTCCTGGTGTCTAGTGGGCTTTTGTCTCCTTCTAGCGGCACACTTTGTAGGTAATCAATGGGGAAGAAAGACTGATATTGTTAGGCGTGGTGAGGAGGGGGCACAGGTTGTTGCCCAAGTGGCAGCTCCCCCCGCCAAAACATTTCTGGTGTCTAGGGAAAGCACCAGGCAAACAAATCCCACTGTAATCACCTGGAGACTTACAATGACAGAGAGGTGACATTGGAAAGAGGAGTTACTCACCTCTCCCTTTTGGCACAATTTCCTGGGAGTGTGGCAAACGGGGCAGTTATTAGCCCTCTCAACGCTCTCCTTAAAACTATGAAGTATATTCATAGGCACCACTCTTCCAATGACGTGATCGCATCACTGACATGATCGTGTCACACCTCTCTGGGCCAGAGGGGGTAGAATCAGTACTCTAACCATGGGGCTTGCAACAAGAGCGGGGGCACCAGAGCAGCACACACCAGTTGTTGCTTCAGTGCCAGTGCCTGAGATGAGCTTCAAGTCAATAGTACCAGTTGGGATCATGAAAGGAAGACACCAATTAGTCAAAGGTAGGCAAATCCATTTTCTTTATTCAGTATCAGTCTTCAGGACGGGTCAGGGCAGGCAACAGGAACAAACTGCCAGCTCCTGACCATTCCACATGCCACCATTCTGAGTCGGAACTAGTTGTCATGGTGGCATGTGCATCACAATGGTAAGCAGAACCCAACACATATCTTCCCGTATAATGAATGAAAAGTAAGAGAACATCGCAACAGAAAATGTAACAACAAAAGGATGGGAACACACAGGAAAATACAGACAACACCAGATCACTAACCCACATAATCTTTGAACTAAACAGGAGGACTCATGTTTCTATTAGATACCTTAAAGCTGGATTCACTCAGTGAGGTACTGGCCTTACCCTGTGCGGTGATACTCACCCCTGCACACTGTCAGCCCTCTGCATGGACAACCTCTTCTTGTTACACCATATTCCTCAAATCAGCTTGGCAGATCTGGCTCCCAGAGCAATAATCTGCATAGGACTCAAAAATGTAGAATGTCCCTTAGCACCTTAGCACCTTAGCAACCAGACCCGGCGACCTCACTCTAACCCAATCCCCTGCTTTGAAAAGAGCTTGTCTCCTCTCTTTGATGGGTTCCTTGGTCACATACTTGCTCTGGGACTTTTCACAATTTTCTCTCACCGATTCAGATTTGACCTTTGGTACACTCAAAACACGCATCCAGGGTCTTACTAACTTGGTGGCAGCTACTCTGCCTTTCAATAAGGGAAAAGGAGATTTCTTTGTAATGGCACTGGGTGTGGTGTGAAGAGCCCATAACAAATCCACCATTTCCAATCCAATCCATTTGCTACTGACAGCTGAATGCTATACTTTACGACTCTAATGCACTGTTCTACCAATCCATTACTATGCAAATGAGATGATGAAGTAGTAATGTGCTTGATACCTCAATGATTGATGAAACTTTGGAAATCTTTAGCCTTAAATTGCACACTATTGTCCGTGACCAGTGCAACAGTAGCACCTTCTCTCAGAAACGAAGACAGGAGAAACTCCAACACTTCCCCAGTGGTGGCGGACTTTACAAATTTCACTTCAGGCCACCTTGAATCATAGTCTACAGCAACTAAACCAAACCTGTTTTGTTCATCCAAACACACATGGGTCCAATGATGTCCAAGCCTAGTTTGAACCACACTTTGTCAGAAACAGGCATAGCTTCAATGAGACTAGGAAATATGACTTGGGACTTGTCGATGACTGTACATACTACACAGTCTCTGACAACTCCTCTATTCACGCCTGGCCACCGAAAATACCTCTCTGATTCTTCTCTTCATGGCTCTCATGCTCACATGACCCTCATAGGCCAAAGCCAAAATGTTGCTTTGAAAAGCCACAGGTACCACCAACAAATTCATTCTTTTCAAAACACCCATGTGCATGCTTAACTTCGAAAAGACATGCTTGAACGAATGGACTTCCCCATCCTTGGGCACCCGACCTTTATTCAACATACTAACAACAGTTTAGATGGTTTCATCTCCTGGAACAGCAACCTTCCACTCTTCCTCTGTTATAAATCAAAACCAGGCTCCATCAATGAGGCCACAACGCAAAAACCATCACCCACCTGTTCTACTACTTGCGCATTGGAAAGAGACAATCTGGACAAACAGTCTGCAAAAATATTCTTGGCACCAGTTATATATTCAAACTCAAATTGAAATTCCATTAATCTATAATGCCATTTGGCAATGCGAGGAGTGCCATGACTGGCTCCCGTCGTGGTAAAAACATTTATAAAGGGCTTGTGATTCACACGGATGACAAATTCAGAACCCCACAAGTACTACCTAAAATGATGCACACCCCACCAACAGGCTAGAGCTTCATGCTCTATCATAGAGTAAGTACCCTCGGCACCTCTCAGAGTGCGAGACGCAAAAGCTACTACTTCTTCCTTTCCTTCTTTTCTTTGAAGTAACACAGTGTCTAACCCATACTGGCTGGCATCTGTGATGACAATAGACAGATCATTAGTATTAAATTCCTGCATGGGAATAGCACAACTTAGTTCCACTTATATTCATTGAAATACACACTCTTCTAGTGAGGCCCACAGAAGCTGCTGTTTTTTTTATCAACATTCTTTTGTTAAGTGTTTTGTCTCTGCACTTGGGAATAAACCTGGCATAAAACTCTAACATGCCAAAAAATGACCAAAGCTGGTCCTTATTTTGTGGTGTAGGGAAACCCTTTATGGCCATGACTAGATCCTCCTTAGGCTCCACCCCGAGCAGACTACTTATAACCAAGGTAGGTAACTTCATCCACTGTAAACTTGCATTTCTCCCCTCTAAGAGTGTCACCTCTTTCAGTCAGTCAAAATTGATAGAACGTGGCAAACACTTTGTCATGACCTTCCACATTCTTTCCATAAACCAGTATGTCATCTTGGAAATATCTGACATTGGAAACGCCAGCCAACATTGTTTCCATGACTCTTTGAAATACTGCTGCAGCTGATGCCAGACCATAAGACATTCTCTTAAATCTGTAGGCACCAGCAGGGGTCACAAAAGATGTGAGATGGTGGCTTTCTTTTTTTAGAGTGATCTGGTGATACACAGAAGATATGTCTAAGGTGGCAAATACTTTGGCCCACTTTAATGAACCCAATATTTCAGTGATGTTTGGTAGAGGATGACTGTCAACCCATATTCTGACTTTTAAATCCCTCAGGTCAATGCACATCCCCAGAGCACCATTGGCCTTCCTGGCTAAGACCACGGGAGACAACTATTCTGAGCTCTTAATGAGCTCAATGATTCCCTGCTGGTAAAGGGATTCCAATTCTAGAGACAACTCCTTTCTCATAGCAAATGAAACACGTCTGGGTTTGTGAACTACAGGTTGAGCTCCTTGTTTAAAAACTATACGATGTGGAAAAGCTTTGATGGTGCCAATATTCTTGCCAGAGACTTTTGGAAAGGATGCTTTCCAATCTTATACTCCCACAGTCCAGACAGATTTGAAATCCTCTTTTAGTAAAACCTGTTGAGGACTATTGGGGTCTAATATTATGCCCAGATTTTTTTTTTCCAATCACCCCAGCAAAGGCGATCTCTCTTTTGCTACATACACAGTAGCGGAAGTGGAATGATGCTTAAAAGTTATGACAGAATCAAATTCCCCCAGTAGCTGAAGAGGTTTACGCCCATAAGCTACAGGCTTAACTAGGGATTTCTTCAATGGAATTTCGGCTAACATATTCCATTCTTCAGGACCAATAGGAGTAAAAAGAGAACCAGAATCAGCCATCGTTGAAATATATTTGCCAACCACTCCTATTTGACAAAAGGGGCACTTGAAACTCTTGCAGTAAAGTTTCAAAAATTCCGGAACATCAGCAATTTTTGTGCTTTCAGTGGTTTTATGTGAGTTCCCCAAATCTTTCAAACTACCTACCATACTTCATTCATCAACATCCGATATCATCATGACCAAATTACTGTTTTCACTGTCAGGATCAGAATCCACTTCCGGTACACTATCAACTGAGAGAACTTTCTTTGTTACGGGTTTGAGATGTGCCAGTCTGAACTTACACACATTTCAAAAATGATCCTTCTTTTTGCATTTCGCACAATATTTATCAACAACAGGACAGAAAAAAGCCTTACTCAAATGGCTTCTGCTGCCACAGCTATAACATTCTAAAATTCTCTGTTTATCACCTTCTTCTCCCTCTTGTTCATGACATTCTCCACAGTGACTGTATGAACCTTCGCTTCTGGAGCAATCTGGCCCATAAACAGAGTTGTAGTCTTCAAATATTTACCTATTTCTAAAGCTTTGTCCAATGTTAAGTTCTCAGTCGTTAAAATCTTCTCTTGAATCCTTTTGCTGTTAGTTTTCTCAACTAATTGATATCTTAACATTTCACTTTCAAATGCTTTATAATCACACGTCGCTGCTAGAACTCTGAGATCACTCATAAAAGCTTCTACTGGTTCACCAGGCAGTTGCTTCCTCGTGTAGACCTTGTGCATTTCCTAATGATGTTGAGCTTCTTTTTAAATCTTGCACCTATCATTCTTATGGCAAAAGCATATTCATCCACAGTGCCACCCTCACCCATAACTACAGCTGGAGGTAAATGCTTAAAAACCTTCCTCTCTTCAATGCCCAAGGAATGATGCAACAAGGCTAACTATTTCTATTTTGTAAAAAACACTTCTGCCTCAATTGCTTCTAGATAAGCCTCAAACCCCTTTTAACCAAAATCCCTATACCACAGGAGGTTTGCCTGCGTGATGTCACATGGCCACAAGAACACCCCAAAGTCAATTTTATGGCAGAGGTGAAGCTGAAATGGAACAGCTAGGTCCGCCGCTTGCAGACTCTGGGGATCAAATTCATGCTCTGGAAATATTGATCTGCAGTTGCAGACAACGAAGAAGGCTCCGGCTCGCCGGTCCCACAGGGTCCAGATCCAAACGTCCCCAGTGAAAGGAAGACACGGATGCGTCAAAGGTAAGCAATCTGTTTAATTTATTCAGTGTCAATCTTCAGGACCGGTCAGGACAGGCAACAGAAACAAACTGGCAACACCTCACCATTCCACATGCCACCATTCCGACTTGTAACTAGTTTTTATGGTGGCATGTGCCTCACAATGGTTAGCAGAACCCAGCAAAGCACTTTGGACATGGAGGTCACGCCCATATCATGAGGGGTTAACAAGTCCTTTTTTGCAGTTTGGTGCTTGACAAAACAAAACATTGCATACATTTATAGCGATGGCATTTGAGGCAAGAATGTTTCTTTAACATTTATTTTACTTTTTTTTATTATTTAATATAGGATTGGTAGAGTGCAAAAATAATGTATTGATTAGTGGTTCCATGATTGGAAATTTGGTTTACTTGTCAGACCCTAGTACAGTGCACTGAGTGTGCCCAGGGCGTGTAAATCCAAATGCTGCTAGTGGGCTTGCAGCACTGATTGTGCCACCCTCAGAAGCGGCCTTGTAAAATGTGTCTAAGGTCTGCCATTGCAGAACCTGCGTGCAGTCTGGTACTGTCATGCTGACTAGGCAAGTGCACCCACTTGGCAGTCCCTAAATCTTCCCATGTCTTCATATTAGTCACCCCTATGGTAGGCCCAAGGGCAGGGTGCATTGTAAGTTTAAGGTAGGACAAGCCCTGATGTGTGTGGCATGTCCTAATAGTGAATTACAGCCATTTTCGTTGTTCTCTATTGCAAGGCTACCTGTTCCCCATAGGATAGAATGGGCTACTGGATTGTTACATGTTTATAATCCTAGCAGACTCAGGGAACATGGTAGAAATTTGAGTTTAGTATGCCTGGACTCAGAGTAAAAAAATATATCTTTTAGTAATGTTTATTTTAATATTCTGTGTTTGCAAATACCACTTTTAGAAAGTAGGTATTTGCTTGCCTAACCATTTGAGCCCACCTCTGCTAGGTTGTGTATTCCTTGTCTGGGTTTGTGTGTGACAGGACTGGGGAATTCCAGGAGACAGGCTGGGGCTGCCCGGTGGTGAATAGGGAGATCTGCATCCAAGATGGGAGGGAGGAGTTGCACCTGGGACCTGAATAGGGCTGGGCCTTCCCTCTCCAATGCTGGCTCCACCCCCTGTGGTGTGTCTGATGTCTCTGCCCTGCACTCTGAAAGAAGAGAAAGAAGACTGTCAACAAAGTGCTCCTGGCCTGTACTTGCCTTCCACAATGCTGGCTCCACCTCCTGTGGGGCGTCTGATGTGCCTGCCCTGTGTTGTGAAAGGAAAGGAGAAGTCTGGTAAACAGAGTGCTTCAGAACTGGCTTAAACTGGGCACAGGCCCCTCTCCCCTCAGAGATCAAAGGATTTTGGGGTATAAGTATTGGGACCTTGAGCCCATGAAATTAGATCACTTCTGGACTTACAAGACGAAACTTCTGCTGAGGAGAAGGAACCTGAAGAAACTGAGGAGAGACTATTCCCAAGCTGAAGTGCTGCTTGGGGGATTGGCCTTCATTGGTTGCCTGACTGACAAAGGGAGGAGAAGAACTTTGTGGACTTTTCTTTCAACTTGTGCAAACATCTCCATGGGCTTGGAAGAGAGCTTGCCCCCTGATCGAAGTCCCAGGACCAGTGGACTTCACCAGCCTTAGTGAATTGCTCCTGGAAACAAGTGGCTACAGAGGCAGGGAGCTGTGACCGACTCTCACGGCCGGCCCGGTGTCCTGTAGGCACTGCATCAAGCAATGTCCGCCTCGAACAATGCAAGCTCTGCGCTCACCGACTCTGTCCTGACGACGTCACCGAGCCGTAGCCTGCACCGCAACTGGAAGGACACCGCAACGTGCAATGCCTCGCTACACTGAATCGAACTGGTCTGACCGACGCAGTCACTGCTGCTGACTTCGAGTCCTGTGACCGCACCGGAGTTGGGCACTGCCTCGCATGCTTTGCGACGCACCGCCGACTCGCATCGCTGTCCGGACTGATCAACGTCAGCTCCCGAACTCCAGCTCTGTCGCCGCACCGAAAAGCTGGAAGCGACGCAACGAGCAACGTCCGCCTCGAACAACGCAAGCTCTGCGCTCACCGACTCCGTCAACGAGCCATAGCCTGCACCGCGACTGGAAGGACACCGTGACCAGCAACGCTTTCTTTTTCTACACCGCGACGAACCCCAGAACTGGCTCGCACATCCGTGCCGGCCGCCTCAAGGAAAAGGTACTGTGACTGAGTCTGTCGACATTTGAGTGGGCCCGGACCGCCGTGGTCCGCTGGATTTGTTAGACTCTGTGTTCTTTTTAGCAACGCTGTAGCCTGACAAGGCTACAGACTCGCACAGGACCTTGAATTAACCTTTTTAACCTAAACCTTGAAACTGAATAGTACTGTGGCTTCTTTTTGTCGTTTATTGGTCTTGTGATAACTCTATATAAAGTATACTTATTTTTTTATATAAAACCTGTGTGGTGTCCATTTGTAGTGTTGTCACTGTGTTACTGTATGTGGTCACAACTGCTGAACTTACATCGCCTTTGAAATAAGCCTTGACTGCTCGCGCCACGCCGCCTAGAGGGTGAGCAGGGGTTATTTTGAGAGAGTAATTCCCTTGCCCTGACTAGAGGAGAGGGTCTCTGCTTGTCACAAGTACTTACCTGTGCCAACCAGAGACCCCCAATTCTAACATGGGAAGTCAAGCGGAAAGGATTCTGAATTTGCAGTGATTGGTGAACACTACTTAGTGAGTGCAGACCATAACGCAGCCACGTACTTCTGATACTTGTTTGTGCCAAAATCTCCATTTGTTTTTTTAAATAATGCCTGGTTCAGTTAGAATAGAAAAGGCAGCTTCCATTGCATCAGTTGACTGTGATTGGGAGGAAGAGAAACTAGAAAGCTACACCAACACCCAGCTCAAGGGCTTCTGCAAACATTTTTAAATTTCAGTAGTTGGAATCACCAAAAAGGAGCAATACCACAAGGCGCTGAGGGCCTGGGTGGAAGCAAGGAATGCCCCTGGTGAGTTATTGAATGAGGAGGATGCAGAGCAGCAGCTTGGTGGGCCACTGGGTCTTGAGAGGAGAGGTGTGCCCTTCCCAGTGGGTAGCAGTGTTTCTGCCCGAGGTCTATCCCCTGAAGAGTTGGCAGACAGAAAAGAAAACAGGATGCATGAACTGGAGATGGCCAAGCTCACATTGAATGTGCAACTGGAGCTAGAAAGCAAGAAAATGACTCTAGAAGTGGAGTTAGAGAGCAAGAAATTGGCTCTGGAAGAAAAGAGATTGCAATTGGAGCATGACCAAGTTTTGAGGGAGTTGGATCTGAAAGCCAGGAGCCTAGAGAGCATCTCTGGAAGCAGCATGGGAAAGGTAAAGTTTACATCCCCAAAGATGTGGTAAAGGAGTTTTTTAAGAATGATGATATTGGGCAATGGTTCAGAGCCTATGAGGTAGCCATGTCTTTCCACCGGGTCCCTGAGAGAGATTGGGGAGCGGGGTTGTGGGGAAGGTTCCTTAGTGAGGGGCGGGACACACTGTTGGACTTGCCTTCTGAAGTCCATAATTCCTATAGCCACATGAAAGAGACACTCATGACTAGGTATGGTTTGACTCCTGAGCTCTACAGGCAGAGGTTCAGGAAGTGCAAGTAGATAGAAAGTAGTACCTGGGTAGAGTACGTCACTTTCTTTTGCATAGCATTGGATGATTGGGCAAAGGGCAGCAAAGTGAATGATTTTCAAGGTCTCTTGGATTTGATTGCATGGAAGCACTTGTCTGAAAAGTGTTTTCCAGAGCTGTACCAGCACCTGATTTATAGCAAGCTAGGAAGCTTGCTGAGGAGGCGGACCGCTGGGTCAGTACCAGGGTCCACAATGGTCACATGGGAGACACAGCCAGAGGTGGGCAGGGTCCCCAGCAGAAGAGTAGGGGGGACAAGGGTAAACAGAGGGAGTTCCGCAAATGGCCCCAAAGTAATCCCCAAGTGAAAAGTTCCCAGCCTTCCCTTAGAGAAAGCCAGTGGTCCCGACAGGTAGTCCTGTTCCACAGGGACCCCTGAGATGTTACAAATGTGGGAACCTGGGTCATAGGGCGAATGATCCCAGGTGCCGCCTGTTTGGTAAACCAGCACCCACTGGTGCTCCACCCCGGCAGATAGCTAGTGTAGCCTTTGGGGAGGAGATTGAAGTCCAAGATGGGTGGGGGCCCGCAGAGATGTCCCTTGTCTCTTTAGGAGACTGTGAGGTGGTCCCAGAAAACCAACTGCCCAACAACACTAAGAAATATGGTCAGTGGGTGACCATCAATGGCCAAAAGGTGAAGGCTCTTAGAGACACAGGAGCCAGTGTGACAGCTGTTAGGTGTCACCTGGTGTCTCAAGAGTAGGTTGTCCCACATGCATTCTGCTGAGTTGTTAACGCCAACAACACAGAGAGTCATTGTCCAATGGCTCAGGTTCCCTTTAAGTGGGGGGGGGGGGTCTCTGTTACTCTTCAGGTAGCTGTGAGGCCCGCCATGCCTGTTGACTGTTTGTTGGTGAACGATTTGGAGAGCTCACCTTGGGAGAAGGTGGAGAAGAGTACTCACCTGAGTATGGTGGGTCTACCTGACTGGGCTTGCGTGACCACCCGGTCAATGGCAGCCATTAGATGTGCTCAAGAGCACCTGGAGCCTGAGAGGGAGGCCCTGGAACCTGCCTTAGAGAGAAGTGGCAGGGGGTGCAGGAAACTGGCCCCTGAAGTTCCCACGGCCCAGGAGGAGGTGGACCCTGAGGGGGATGCCCTGGAGCCTACCGGGGAGCAAGTAGCTGAACTGGGGGACCTGCCAGAGGTGTCCCATTGGCAGTAAGAAGGAGGCCCCTCCAGGGAAGAATTCTGCAGGGAGCAGAGAGAATGCCCTTCTCTCGAGGGCTAGTGGCAGCAGGCTGCAAGCCAGGCAGCAGGTGATCAGTCTGGGTTACATTGGATCTATTGGGAGAATGGCCTCCTGTTTAGTGAGCCTAAGGTTGCTGAGCCTGGGTCAGCCCGTGTGCTGGTGGTACCCCAGAGCTTCAGAGCCTTCCTACTGGGGCTGGCTCATGATGTGCCATTGGCAGGACATTTGGGATAGGACAAGACTTTTGAGAGGCTTGTCACCCACTTTCATTAGCCCCAAATGCGCAAGAGTTCAGAAACTCATTGCAGGATCTGTCAGACTTGCCAGGCAAGTGGAAAGAGTGGGAGGAAGCAGAAGGCTCTTCTCCAGCCATTCCCTATGGTCAGTAGCCCCTTTGAGCGGGTGGGGATTGACATTGTGGGGCCACTGGACCCCAAGACAGCCATGGGCAACAGGTACATCCTGGTCTTGATGGACCATGCCACCCGGTACCCGGAAGCCATACCTCTGAGGACAGTGACGCCCCCGTGGTGGAACGAGCACTGATGGGAATTATCTCACGAGTAGGATTGCCTCGAGAGGTTGTGTCTGACCGGGACACCAACTTCATTTCTAAGTATATGAAGTCCCTGTGGCAGGAGTGTGGGGTAACCTACAAGTTTACCACTCCTTACCACCCCCCAAGGAAATGGGTTGGTTGAAAGGTTCAACCAAACCCTGAAGGGCATGATTATGGGTCTTGAGGAACCCATGAGGTGTAAGTGGGACGTCCTCTTACCATTCCTGTTGTCTGCATACCGGGAGGTGCCACAGAAATCTCTAGGGTTCAGACCTTTGAGCTTCTCTATGGACACCCGGTCAGAGGACCTCTGAGTCTGGTTGGTCAAGGAAGGCTGGGAGCAATCTCCCTGGAAACCTTCCCAGAATGTATATAGCTACATGCTGGCCTTCAGGGACCATACTGGGCGTTTCAGACAACTCGCTGAGGCGAATCTGGAAGCCTGCCAGGAGGAGATGAAAGGGTGGTACGATCAGAAGGCCACTCTGGTGGAGCTTCAACCTGGCCAGAAAGTGTGGGTCATGGCCCCAGTGGACTCCTGCGCGCTCCAAGATAAGTGGACCGAACCATTTGAGGGTATGGAGTGCAAGAGTCCAGTTACCTACTTGGTGGACTTGCGGTCTCCCAGGAACCCCTAGAGGGTCCTGCATGTCAACCGCCTTAAGCCCCACTTAGAGAGGTCTGAAGTGGGCATGCTCTTGGCGTCAGATCTGGTACTGTCATGCTGACTAGGCAGGTGCACCCACTTGCAAGTCCCTAAACCTTCCCTTGTCTTCATATTAGTCACCCCTATGGTAGGCCCAAGGGCAGGATGCATTGTAAGTATAAGGTAGGACAAGCCCTGATGTGTGTGGCATGTCCTAATAATGAATTACAGCCATTTTCATTTTTCACTATTGCAAGGCTACCTGTTCCCCATGGGATAGAATGGGCTGCTGGATTGCTACATGTTTATAATCCTAGCAGACTCAGGGAACATGGTAGAAATTCAAGTTTAGTATGCCTGGACTCAGAGTAATAAAATACATCTTTTATTAAAGTTTTTTTTAATATTCTGTGTTTGCAAATACCACTTTTAGAAAGCAGGCATTTGCTTGCCTAACCATTTGAGCCCGCCTCTGCTAGGTTGTGTATTCCTTGTCTGGGTTTGTGTGTGACAGGACTGGGTAATTTCAGGAAACAGGCTGGGGCTGCCCGGTGGTGAAAAGGGAGATCTGCATCCAAGATGGGAGGGAGGAGTTGCACCTGGGAACTGACTAGGGCTGGGCCTTCCTTCTACAATGCTGGCTCCACCCCCTGTGGTGTGTCTGATGCCTCTGTCCTGCACACTGAAAGAAGAGAAGAAAGACTGTCAACAAAGGGCTCCTGGCCTGTACTTGCCTTCTACAATGCTGGCTCCAGCTCCTGTGGGGCGTCTGATGTGCCTGCCCTGTGTTGTGAAAGGAAAGGTGAAGTCTGGTAAACAGAGTGCTTCAGAACTGGCTTGAACTGGGCACAGGCCCCTCTTCCCTCAGAGAACAAATGATTTTGGGGTATAAGTATTGGGACCCTGAGCGCATGAAATTAGATCACTTTTGGACTTACAAGACGATACCTCTGCTGAGGAGAAGGAACCTGAAGAAACTGAGGAGAGACTATTCCCAAGCTGAAGTGCTGCTTGGGGGATTGGCCTGCAGTGGTTGCCTGACTTCCAAAGGGAGGAGAAAGAAGTTTGTGGACTTTTCTTTCAACTTGTGCTAAGATCTCCAAGGGCTTGGAAGAGAGCTTGTCCCCTGACCGAAGTCCCAGGACCAGTGGACTTCACCAGCCTTTGTGAATTGCTCCTGGAAACAAGTGGCTACAGAGACCGGGAGCTGTGACCGACTCTCACGACCGGCCCGGTGTCCTGTAGGCAGCGCATCAAGCAACGTCCGCCTCGAACAACGCAAGCTCTGCGCTCACCGACTCCGTCCTGACCTCGTCACCGAGCCGTAGCCTGCATCGCGACTGGAAGGACACCGCGACATGCAACGCCTCGCTACACCGAATTGAACTGGTCTGACCGACGCGGTCACTGCTGCTGACTTCGAGTCCCGTGACCACACCGGAGTTGGGCACCGCCTCGCACGCTTTGCGACGCACCGCCCGACTCGCAACGTCCGCATCGAACAACGCAAGCTCTGCACCGCGACTGGAAGGACACCGTGACCTGCAACGCTTTATTTTTCTACACCGCGACGAACCCCGGAACTGGCTTGAACATCCGTGCTGGCTGCCTCAAGGAAAAGGTACTGTGACTGAGTCTGTCGACATTTGAGTGGGCCCGGACCGCCGTGGTCCACTGGATTTGTTAGACTCTGTGTTCTTTTCAGCAACGCTGTAGCCGGACAAGGCTACAGACTCGCACAGAACCTTGAATTAAGCCTTTTTAACCTGAACTTTTGAAAGTGAATAGTACTGCGGATTCTTTTTGTCGTTTATTGGTCTTGTGATAACTCTATATAAAGTATACTTATTTTTTATATAAAACCTGTGTGGTGTCCATTTGTAGTGTTGTCACTGTGTTACTGTATGTGGTCACAACTGCTTAACTTACATCGCCTCTGAAATAAGCCTTGACTGCTTGCGCCACGCCGCCTAGAGGGTGAGCAGGGGTTATTTTGAGAGAGTAATTCCCTTGCCCTGACTAGAGGAGAGGGTCCCTGCTTGTCACAAGTACTTACCTGTGCCAACCAGAGACTTCCAATTCTAACACTTACTATAAAGTCCTCCCACACCAACATCAATTGGAGATTAAAGAGCACTGTTTTAAGCACATTTCTGGAGATCAGATAGTTGGTAGGCACACGCAGGTCCAAGGGAAGTGAATCCCAAATGGCGACATCCTGGAAGGAAAAGGCACTTCTTCCACAATGCTGCTTTCTAATCTCTGGTACCAGATGTAGGTGGGCTGAAGTGAAAGGTTGAGGGTACACTCGTTTATTCAATATAAAAGATTGGCATGTAAAAGAGGAGCCATCATTATGTTGTCTATTAAAATGGATACAGGGCCTCTTAAACATTGAGAGCTTATGAACCAGCAGCCAATACAACCATCAAGGGAGACCAGAAATCAGAGTCTTCGGTGGAAGCTTATGTAGAAGATGGGCTGGAGCATCTGAAGCAGTAGAAGGCAATAAACTGTTTTCGATGGAACCCCCAAATATGTGTTAGTATGATCAAGACGCGAGCCCACTATAGCATGGAGAATGGTACATTCCTACTGCTCAAGTAGAAAGGATAGAATCTTCAGATGGAAAAACCAAGATTTGAAGAACCTTAGACCCTTGATTTTTAATGAATATTTTATAATCAAAATAAACTCACTGATTTTTTATTCTCCACATAGGAGTAGGACATTGGCGTTATGTAATGTAATGTAATGTAATGTAATGTAAAGGCTCTTCTATAGCGCATGGCTTCTCGGGAGCATCCCAGCGCTTACGACTGACCAAAGGGAAGTGGATTGCAAGGAATGCGGAAGCCCAGACTCTAGATCCTGGGAAACAGAACAGTTTTCAGCTTCTTTCGAAATGCAAGTAAGTTAGGCTCTTGTTGGAGGGATGGAGGAAGGGCATTCCATAACTTAGCCGCATTATACGAAAAAAGACGGCCCCCTGTGCGGGCCCTATTAATCCTGGGAATTGCTAATAGATTTTGCTGATTGGAACGAAGGTTCCTAGATGGTTTATAAGGCCTAATCATGTCATCCAGGATAGGGGGACCTCTCCCATAGAGTGTTTTGTGGACCGTACAGAGGGTCTTGAAGTGAACCCGCTCCCTTACCGGAAGCCAATGCAGAACACTCAACGCGGGTCTAGCTGAGGAGCGATAGCTAGCACCCGTAAGTAGCCTCGCTGCAGAGTTCTGGGCAACCTGAAGTTGCTGAATAACCGAGACAGGGGCTCCTAGATAAAGCGTGTTCCCATAGTTCAGCCTAGATAGAATGAGGGACTGGACTATGGGTTTCTTGGCTTTTTCAGGTAGCTGAGGAAGGATTTTGCGGATTGTCTTCAACAACCCAAAGCAAGTAGCTACTGTCTTCCTTGCCTGGGTTTTGAATGACAGCTCCGCATCCAGCCAAAATCCGAGGCTCTTAATCTCAGTCTTTGGAGTGGGCCCAGGCCCCATGCTGGAAGGCCAGAGTGTCAGGTTGTTAAATGTGGCTTGTTTCCCCAATAGCAACAGCTCAGTTTTTCCCCCGTTCAACTTAAGGTGGGATAGGTCCATCCATTTTGCAACTGCTTCCAGGCAGTTGCAAAGGTTGGTCGGAAGGGGCTCTACCTGATTCAAAGAGACAACTAGCTGGGTGTCATCAGCGTAGCTTACTAATTGGATTCCAAAGGAGGCCACTACTTCAGCCAGAGGCGCCATGTACACATTGAACAGTGTGGGGCTGAGGGAGGAGCCCTGTGGCACCCCACACTGTAATGGTACTGGAAGGGAACAACTGTTCTCCGAAAAGACCTTAAAAAATCTGTCTCTAAGAAAAGACTCGAGCCACATAAGGGCCTTGCCCGTGACCCCGATCCTTCCAAGGCGAGATAGGAGGACACAGTGGTTGACCGTGTCAAAGGTGGCACTGAGGTCCAGAAGGATAATGGCCGCGCTGCTACCAGCGTCCAGAATCCTCCTGGAGTCCTCGACCACCCTCAACAGTGCTGTCTCAGTTCCCTGCCCTCTCCGGAACCCTGTTTGAGTTGGGTGGAGCAAGTTGTGGGTCTCTAAAAAAGACACCAGCTGTTTGTTCACCCATTTTTCGGTCAGCTTACTAATGCCAGGGAGAAGGGAAATGGGGCGATAGTTAGAAAAATCGTCAGGTTCAAGGTTTTTTTTTTTTAACAAAGCCCTGACCATAGCCAACTTCCAATCTCGTGGCACAGTGCCTGACCCAATCGAAGCGTTGACTAAGTTGATGATGGGCGTACAAATGTGGGGCAAAGCCGAGTTTAAGATGGTCATAGGGGCAGGATCGAGTGGATAACCACTCTTTATGGAATTGATGAGAGGGGGTAGAAGTTCTACACTGAGGGGAGAGAAGATAGAAAGCTGAGGCAAGATAGAGTCAGTGCCACCTACCAGAGGGGGAGTTATTTCACCCATAGGTAGGGGGGAAGGGAGAGAAGGATCTTTTGAATTTTGGTGGCAAAAAAATGTGCTAATTCGTCACAGCGAACACCAGATTCATCAGAAGATGATGGCTGGTCCGAGGCTTTCAGCAGAGATTTGACTATCTTAAACATCTCTCTCGGGGCGTTTGCGGAAGCCTCAATTTTTCCTGCATAAAAAGTGGATTTGGCCATGTTAAGGGCAGATTTATATTTTTTTATGGAGGATCTGTATTTATTTTTCTTCTCCTCATCAAAATGTTTCCGCCACTGCCTCTCCTCCCGTTTACATTCCTGTTTAAGGGACCTTAGGTCTGAATTAAACCAGGGTTGTTTAGTAGGGCCTTTCTCGTTTGTAATAAGTTTTTTTGGGAGCACGGTATCCAACGACTGTTCAATCCATTGATTGAAGTCTTTGTTTGCCCTATCTATTTCCTGATTACCCAGAGGCTCGCTCTTCTTCAATATTTCTAGCCATTCATTTAGCTCTAGTTTCGTCCAGCACCTACCTAAGGCTTTGTGAGAAGGTATAGTTGGACTGGGTCTATATGCCTTCCATATGAAAGGAATAACCATGTGGTCTGACCAAGGGATTGAATATGGCTCAGCTGAAGTTAACTCCGCTATGTTTGAAAATATGGGATCTAGAAGGTTCCCTTTGTAGTGAGTGGGATGTGAGACTATTAAACTCAATTCACAGGAGGCTAAATCTTTAGTCAGTTCCATTGCGGTGAGATCTGAGAAATTATTAAAGTGGAGATTCAGGTCTCCCAGCACTATAAAATTAGAAACCGTACTAGCTAAATCTAGAATAGTTTCGATTAGTCCTTCCTGAAATTGTCCTATCGGGCCAGGTGGACGATAGATCAAAAGACCTGAGAATGACAGTTCTGGAGATAATGTAATAGAAAACTGCACACTCTCATAATCTGGAATAGAGCTACCAGCCATACGGCAGATTAAATGATCCCTATAAAGGATGGCAATCCCTCCTCCAACCTTGGACACTCTGTCCCTATGTTGGATCAGGTATCCAGGCGGGAGAGCCTGGACGATATCTGGGCCAGAATTGGATCCAAGCCACGTTTCTGTTATAAAAAGGATGTCAAGGTCCAGGTCTTGAATTAAAAGGGAGATTTCGATGGCATGTTTCGGTAATGAACGGCAGTTTATCAATGCCATTTTCAGATCTACCTCTATTTTCCTTTTATTTTCGACCACCTCCGTCCCCCTAAAAGGACAGTGCTGACATGAAAAGCGGTGGAGCGCAAGGTCCACCGAATGGCTGCATGAGGATGGGATTACCCCCTTTAGGGCAAGGAGTGTCGAGCGGGAGTATGTTTGTGGGGGGGCAATTAGTAGGACAGAGGTCCTGGTCCCTGGGCCCGACCGTGCGCGAACGGGCGCAAACGGGCTTACCTCTGGTGCACCTCCGGCGTGCCATCGGTGCGCCCGCTGCGCGCCGTCGCTGCACGCCAGCATGGCCAATTAAATATATAGGAGGTGAAAACCCGGCCCAAAGACTAGAGCGCCTCCCAGCCTATGGCGGCCACTGTTGTAAGGCCTGCCTCACCAGCCAAGATGGAGCTGATGTGTGGGGGGAGTGAGTGTTCCCGCTCAAGCGGCGGGTGCCCAGATCAAATTTTCAAGTACAGGTAAGTGGGGGATGTGAGCCTGGTAAAAAACGGCGATTTCAAAATATGCGGCGATTTTTTAAAAAAAATGATCAAAGTCACAGATTAATACTGCCTGCGTCCTTGTAATGAATTCCAGCAGGACAAGCAAAGGCTCCCGCTCAGCGCGTTACACAGAGGTCGTAATCACCTCTGGAGTCCTTACAAGCGCGCGAGCAGGTCTCTCCTTTATAGCGCCTGCTGCAAACCCGGCCCAAAGACTAGAGCGCCTCCCAGCCTATGGCGGCCACTGTTGTAAGGCCTGCCTCACCAGCCAAGATGGAGCTGCTGTGTGGGGGGAGTGAGTGTTCCCGCTCAAGCGGCGGGTGCCCAGATCAAATTTTAAAGTGCAGGTAAGTGGGGGATGTGAGCCTGGTAAAAAACGGTGATTTCAAAATATGCTGCTATTTTTTTTAAAAATGATCAAAGTCACAGATTAATACTGCCTGCGTCCTTGTAATGAATTCCAGCAGGCCAGCAAAGGCTCCCGCTCAGCGCGTTACACAGAGGTCGTAATAACCTCTGGAGTCCTCTTAGACATCTGACAAGGGCATTCACCTTCCACATTTGGAGCCCACCAGGTTGCAGTGCAAATTGTTGCTAACAAGGTAGAAATATCTTTACATTAGGTCACATTTTACTGCCCAGCAGTAATGGACACCACACAAAGTCAACCAACAGGAATGACCAGGTCCAAATCTCTAGCACTGCTCTTGTGCACAACCAGGCCCAGGGTTACAGGCACTCATGCTCTCAAGCAGCTGAGACTATCTACTGTAGTATTTGGCACAGACCTACAGTTTCCTTGGTGTTTCATAGTAGGGAAGCAGAGACAAGCATTAGTCTAAGTAACCCTGGGTGTGGAACAGGTTAGGGAGAAGACTGGTCCAACTCTGACAGTCATATTTAGTCTAAAAGGCACACAGGTGTAAGGGAGGCTAGGCTTCTTCCTGCTTTAAGAATCAGGAGATTATGCAATATCTAAGTCTGCATACAAAGAGAGATCTCTATTTAGGGACTGTGTTCGATGAAGGACAACTGTCTCAAAATCAAAACAGACAAGACGGAAGTCATCATTTTAGGGAAGAACACCTTGCATTGTAACAAGACATGGTGGCCTGTAGAGCTCAGCACCCCCGCCCCACCAGACCACACCCGCACCTTGACATCACCCTGGATAGCATGCTATCCATGAAGAACAAAGTCAGCACAGTCTCATCCTCCTGCTTCCACATCATTGGCATTCTCTGCAAGATCGTCAGGTGAATGAATGAATGAATGAATGAATGAATTGAGTTTTCTAGAGCGCACATAGCTGCCCTGAGCCACCAGGTGGCTCCTGGTCAACACCAGAAGGACCGTAACCCAGGCCCTCATCACCAGCAGACTAGACTATGGAATAACACTCCACGTAGGAATCACTGCATGCCTCCTGAAAAGACTCCTGACAATACAGAACTCAGTGGCAAGACTTATCCTCAACCTCCCCAGTAGGTCTCACATCACACCCCATCTCACGAAATGACACTAGCTCCTGATTCAGAAGAGATGCCAGTTCAAGATGCAAACCCAAGCCTACAAGGCCCTACAAGGTGAAGGACCAGCATACATCAACAAACGACTGTCCTTCTAACAAACAACCAGTCACCTTTAATCAGCTCCCTCTCATGTATCCACCAAGCCAACAGCAGGGGATGCTGCCTCTTGTACCTCGTTGCCAAGGTTCGGAACAACCTCCTTCTGCACCTCAAACCCACTCCAATGCTCTAGCAATTCAGAAGGGAACTGAAGACCTGGATTTTTGATTGATCACACCTCACACCAATGGTTGAGTTTGTACCAAACTGCCAAAAACCCACTTTCAATCAATCAATTAAGCATTCAATCAAGCAATGAATGAATTTGCATTGATGAGTTTCCATTATATGGGTACCTTGGCATAGTTACCGAGTGACAACCAGGGATTAGATGGAAGTTACAGTTGACCCTTGGGCGTCAAAACACACACACATATGATATATCAAAATGAGATATATTGTGTAACGAGTCCAGGGGTTCCCCAATGAGTAGACAGGGGCTTGCTTTGACAATTCCAATGTGCTCTTTTAGGAGGGAATGTGGTTGAGCAACCTTAGGCTTAACACAGAGGAGTGCAAGACATCAGGCAATATACACAATTATCAATAAATGACACAAACGACTCAAGAAGGAGATCCACACTAATTATACAAATAGAAAGTATCTTTATATACGTTGAGGCATCAGAGAGAAATCATTCAGGTAGGTACGTTTTTAAATATACATTATTTTCAGTCAAAAAGTGGGCTATGCTATCCTATGGAAGGAAGAACACGTTCTGCAAATAGTTGTAGTACAGCGACTTCCAGGACCAATCTCCAAGAGGTAACTTGAGTGGTGGGTAAGGTCGAAGGCAGCACCAATAGTACACCACTAGCGGCACGAGGGTCGCCGGGTGCAGGGTGCAAACCAGAATTGTGAGCCCACTGTTATTCTATGGAGATCGGTCGCTGCAGAAAGAGGCTACTGGTTCTGGGTGGAAGGCCAGTTGGACAGAACCAATAGAGGGGCTCAGCCTTTGTGATGCTTGGGGACATAGGGACACCCTTGGTTCTCTAGTCCACAGCCGGATACAGAGCTGAGCTTAGGTGTTGGGGTTACTTACTGTGAGCAGTCGTGGTAGAGGGGGCCTGCATGCAGAGGCTGCAGCCAACCTCGGTGAGTCCGCAAGGGTTGAAACCACGATAGACTCAGGCTCTGGAGGGCTTGGGGACCTTGTTGGTACCATTGGTCCACTTCGACATGGGCTTGGAGCGACAGGTGCAGAAGTGGCTTCAGGTATCAGGTTTTGACGGTTCCGGAGGCCACAGAGTCCTTTCTTTTGGAGTTGCTGCAAGATGCAATGAACAGTTTTGCTGTCCTATGGGATGTCTTAGTACTTTATAGAAGGCAGGCAGTCCTCCCAAGTGTTTGGAGTCAACAGCTGCAGGACGAGTTAACTTTAGTGCAGTATTTGATGAAGTATGCAGACAGGCCGGCGGGGCTGGTACCAGGTCAGCTGTTTCTTATCTCCTCTCTGCTTTTGCAGCTCTTCAGTGCCCTCTCTCTTCTTAGGTCATCAGGATCTGCTCTTCTGGTGCCAGGGCTCCCCTAAATACTCAATGCATGGGGTATTAGGGGAATGTAGAGTAGTAGCCAATAGGCTATTGACCCTTGGTGTCACTACACCCCCTATATGACCACTTCCTGTGGGTTGTGGGCATACCCCTGTCTCAAAATTCCTAAGTGTACCAACACAAAGATGACCACTTCTGAAAAGTCATGCTCACCTCAGTTCAGCTTACCTTAGGGGTGGTACTAGACTGGGGTGGCATACCTATTTGAATAACTAATACTCCCACCTGTCTAGGTTCCAAAGGGGTCTGGACAGTGAGGATTGGCTTCTTCTCCTGTGAGGGGAGCCAGATTCCCATTTCAAAGGTAGCAGCTCTTTGAAGCTTGCTGGTCTTGGAAGGCTAATCAGCAGGTCATTCTGTGGGAGGGGGTGTTATACACTCTTCCCAAACTGGCCTTTGTTCTGGATCCCCTGAGAGCAGAAGCTCTCACCCTAGGAGGCCAGAACTGTGTCTCCAGTGGCAGGCCAGCAGAAACAAGTCAAGGAGCACACCGGAGGCTGGTAGAGCTTCAGGGGGCACCTCAAAGGTGCCCTCTGGGTGTATGTAGTGAAGTATCCATCACTGGAATCAGTGTGGGTTTATCAATACTAGTTGTTTGATACCAAACATCCCTATTTTCAGTGAAGCCCTCATGTAGCTATGGAATTCATTTCCACCAGTGTGCAGCACATGTTTTAAAATGGCTTCCCTGGTCACTTGTACTGGCAGTAATAGGACTGACAAGCACAGGGGCATATCTGCTCATGCAGGTATGCCCTCAAATATAATATTCAGCTCTCTGCCTTGGGCCTATCAGGCCTGCTATAGGGTGACTTACAAATATTATATGAAGTTAGGGGACACAGCACACTGGGATATGTGACATGTCGTGTTTTAATTTGTGTCTGCACCAGGACATGCAGCTTGCAATGGCAACCTTGCATGTGCTTGGTGAGGGATCCCATAGGGTTGCACAATTTGTGCTGCTGCCCTATGGTGTTTTCTAGGAATTCAGGACCGTAGTGTAATTTTCCCGATTCATGCCCATATATAGGTATAAAGCACCCTATACTTATATAGGCATAGAAATCATAGCCATATTTAGACTTAGTCTACGCATTCCAAATACGGCAAGGCTACTTCCACTAGTTCCGAGAATCCACAACGATTTCTTGGAAAAACCCGCCTTCAGCAGTCAGGGACTTCCCCCTGCTTGAATATTGATTCATCCAAGAACTCCTGGAGTTTTTAAAGAACTGAGTCTTTGATGACGTTATTATGTCCAACCGTACATCAAATTCGGCACCTTCAAGGTATAAATATGCCCACACTTGTCCAGACAAACACACAGTGGTTTCGGAGCAGTTTGACTATCTACTTGCCCGACGCGCCCTGCAGCAGCAAGTGCCGAAGGAAGCATACCCCCCAGCTGACGCACTGAGAGACGCTGTCTATTCTCCTGCCGAGAAACCCAGCTCTGGTGTTTCCAGGCTACCCTTCCGGGTTGCTGGGAAATCGAGTCCTGAGAGAGAGATACACGACCTCCTTCATTCTAAACCAAGGTACAGAGCTGATTAGACCCTTAGAGAATTCTTGGAATAGATTCTTGGCAAAAGAATACTAAACTTAAGCCTACACCTCACTTACTTCTTCCCTTGTACTAGACCTAGGGTAGGTACACCAGGGTATGAGTATTTTAGAAGCACCAGTTGAGTACTTTTAGTCATTATTTATTAATGTATGTATTATATATTATTTTATATGGCTTAGAAACCATACCATGCTTTTACAGTATTATTTCATAATACTCTTCGTACTATATGGACTGTACTTTATAACCAGTATTACGATTTAGCAGTACATGTCTTATGCTTGAGAAAGAAGACTGTTCAATAAATTCTTTTTATTGAAAACGCCTGTCTCTCTATTTTCTCAGCACCTCTGGCATGCACGATTAACTGAGTAAAATAACTATCTATTGTTTCCGCAACTCTAGAGATTGATTTATTTTTCTTGGGAATCAAAGTTGTCATGTTGATGCGGTTGTCAGAAACTAATCCCTTCTTGTCAATTTGAGAACCTTTCTAGTGTACTCTGAGCTAGCTGGAACTCACAGTTAAGTTTAATATATTTGATAGAGACCTAGTTGACCTCAGTCCTACGTCTAAACTATAGTATATGTTATTCCAATGCACAGAACCTATTGGGAATGTAGGAACTACACTACATGGCGCCCGACGTTTGGTAAGGCTATAATTTAACGCTAGATACTAGAGTAACTCAGTCGTGCTTTTCACACAGACCCCTTTTTCCCGTAAAAAAACTCCAATAGACGTCTGGAGTGGATGAAAGGATAATATCCGCCAAAACTGAGTACGAGGAAAAATCCTATGTATTAGTTTTTGGTTTGTTCAACGTTGAAGGATACAGTGTTCCAAAAATATTTTGCACCTAATCTTTGTTTTCTTGAAACTTGTTCTGCAAACTTTTGGTCAACAAAATGTCGGATAGTGACAAGGAATTGACTAGAGCTGCAGCAGCAGCTCAGGAAGCTCTAGACAATAGAGCACTACCACAGAATGACCCGGATGTTATAATCATCCCGGTAAATGTAAGAAAAACTATAACTTACAAACTCATAAATAATGGGGTACCACTGAGAGGTGGTAAAGTAATCTTTGTTATAGAGGCACATGAATATCGGCAGACAGAGGTATTCTACTCATGGATTTAGTTCCCTCAAGCAGATGCAGGAACACACGAGTTCCACTACTACAAAGTAGAGGAACCTCCAATGGAATACGTTCCTTACAAGGATGTTGAAATTCCATTAACTTACCAAGAGCATCAGCTCTGGTTTAAAGGCGCCCTACAACATCAAAATCACATTACTAGGCTCGGTCCACTGGGTAGACCAGGAGCAACATGGCAGGTACTAGCCAGCTATACACCACATCCTGACATTGAAAACATGACAGGTCAAGAACTGTTAGCTCAGCTAAAACAGTTAATTAAAATACATAGCCAATTGGTTCAATATGTCATGCGGACCTTAACAGTCCAACCTACTGTAAGGATTCCACAGCACACCCCGCGCCAGGGGAACACAAACAAAATCACACCACAGACTATACAATCAGTCATTGGTAAATTGCACGCAAGAAGGGAACAAATTCCATTTTGGTTAGCCCAAAAAAATACTCAATAGAGGCAGTATTTCCTGATAGTACACCTCATGAGAAACACAGAATTCTGAAAATCTGTTTACCAATGGGGATAGCACCACACGTGGAGGACTGTGACACTTGGGGTACTGTCTTTGCTTCAATCTACACAAAAACACATGGTGTTCCGTCTATGGCTGTAATACCAGACGTCCTAAGACAAATTCAAAATGAATACGGACCAGAACCTGCCTTAAACCTTGGTATGAAATCACTAAAAGATTTCAAACAGGTCTCGGCTATATTATTAGCCAACATTAAAGGTGAAGCAGCATCAGTGACAATCCTCCAATAGCTCAAATAAACAGATATAGCAGAACAACCATATCTGCTTGCAAGAATTATTGAAAAATCATATGAAGAACTAGGAAGAGATAGTTTGGGTGGGAAATCATTAAAACCCCAACTAACAGAAAATCCTGAAAAAGGTTTTATTACAAATAATCTCACTAATCCTAAAAAGAAGTGGGAAAACACTAAACAGACACTTCCTAAGGAGAAGCGTTCTCAGTCCAGAGGATGATCTCCCCAACGGGGAGGTAGATCTCCCAAATGGGAGCCCTCTGAAAAGAGGTATAACCTCAGAAATAGGAATAATTTGAGAAAACCTGACAGATATTAAGATACTGATACACATTCCTCTCGTATCTTTCAGGCTTCCTCGCAGAAATCCGAAAGAAGAGGACGATGAGAACAAAAAGAAGAAAGCGTGAAGTCCAAAGACGAACTGCACGATCCAAAAAATAAGAAAACTCAATTCACCAAGAAGAAGGTAGCAAGGGTAAAGATCAGACATGCAGAGGATCGAAAGGACACAACTCGAGAACGGGGAGTGGGCCCAGACAATGCTAGACAGCGCAGCAGAAGTGACCATAGCTCGCAAGATCCTGAAGGATCATCTGCAGACAGTTTACTTGAATGAATGCATTTAGGTTGAAACTGCTGATACCCCGGTTAGTGTACCTCACAAGTTATATGAAGTAACGCTCCGATGGAGGGGGACATAACTAGAAAAATAAAAGCACTCTTTTGGGAGGAGCTATCTAAGGGTTATGACATTCTTTTGGCTGATCAAGACTGGCCACCTGAATTTGTCAGGGAGTGCCCACTTGGCGAAGAGATAATTATGCTAGCCTTCTCAAATCACATTCCAATTCATAAAAAATACACATACGCCAGGAAATGGGCAGTAGCTCAGGCTCCAGCATTATATAAAAATCACGTAGGATGGGATGTGGATTCTCCTCACCATAAAATCCAGTTAAAAAATCAACCAACTATGCAAAGGCAATATCCTGTAAAACAGGAAGCTAAAAAACAGGTCAGGGAGATTTTAAATCAACCAAGGGGTGATTGAAACATGCACCTCATCAATGAACAATCCTTTGTTTCCTGTCTCCAAGCCAGACAAGTCATGTTGTTTAGTTTTGGACTACAGACACTTAAAATCTTGTTGCAAAACATTTGCAGTCCAAAATGCACACAATGCAGCATTGATGAATAGCATTGTGCGGAAAAAATATAAAACGACATTAGATATTTCAAATGGGTTTTCTGTCAAAACATTGCACCTGAAAAAAGGCATTTGATCGCTTTCTCAATAATGGGGACGCAGCGACAATTTTGCCGTCTCCCCCAGAGATTCAAGAATAGTCCCGGGTTTTTTTCAGAGAGGGTAACAGAGTTACTACAAACATATGATGATGAGGCATTATCTTACGTCGATGACATCTATCTTACAGACGATGATTTGGACGTGCACTTGAAAAGAGTGAACACCATAATACTTGGGTTCGCTTCAGAAGGGTACAAATTCAATTTTAAGAAATCACGAATTGCCCACCTCAACGTCCTATTCTTAGGATACAAGTTATCAAGTGAAGGCAAAAGCCTGGCAGTCAACTTTTTAGAGAAATGTGCGCTGCTCCAACCTCCAAAGACGCTGAAAAACTTACAGTCAATTCTGGGTTTCCTGAATTTTGGTAGAACTTATGGTCTAAATTACACAGAAAGAGTTAAACCTTTCTATGAACTAATAAAACCTGATTTCAAACCAACAAATTGGACATAAAACCATACAGAAATTTTGCGTTCAGTACAAACAGACATGTTAGCAAAAACACAGTTAGAAACACGCGACAATGCACGCAATCTTGTGATCCGAATCATCCCAGGGAGATGCGGATTCAAGTACCTGACCTTAAAAGAAGGAGAAAAGGTACCAATTGCATACAAATCACACTTGTACACACAAGCTGAAATAAAATTTACTTCTACAGAAAAAATTCTGACAGCGGTTAAAACTGCAGTAGCAAAGGAGAGAGCTCTTGCGCAGGGACAACGCATGATGATTGTTACACCTGTACCTGCCTTAGAAGCAGTAACGAAAGCAAGCATTCCTAATGCTAAGGCTTTACATCCGAGATGGATACAGTGGGTTAACTGTCTTGCTGCTACAGACGTTGAATATGTCTTTGACCCCTACTTAAATAATTCCTACAATACGAACACGAATGTCCTCTGCCGATCGAAATTCTGCCTCTAGAACATTGCAGATCTATAATCTATACAGACGGATCAGCACAGCCCGCGATGGGGGTAAACAAGCCTATCGTGCTGCGTGCGCGATTGTTAAAGGTCGCTGGCACGAAGGTAAATTTAGACCAATGGTCACTAAAACTCAATCACTCAGAGACTGTACAGCTCAGCGAGCTGAACTACAGGCTTTCAAGATGGCGCTTGAAAATACAGACCGCGAATTCCCCACACTCATAGTGTGCGACTCGTATTATTGCGTCCAGTCTTACAATGAATATCTGCGGAATTGGGTTCAAAACGGTTTCAAAGACGCAAAAGGTGGCACAATTAAGCACAAAATGCTTTGGGAACAAATAGTTCTTTTACAAAAAAATACTACAAAGGACTCATGTGATTCATACACTGAGTCATCAGCGTGATGGCGTTCAGGTTGCAGGGAATTCATTGGCTGATGAAGCCGCAAAAGCATCTGTACAAACGGCTTCTGTAGCTGCAATAAATCATTCAAAAACGGAGATAGACAGCGAAATATTGCAGGCGATCACCACTTCAGTAAAAGACAGTGGTCAAACACTCCCAAAAGGCTTTCCAGTGAAGTACTCATATATAACTGATGCAAATAATGTTCCTTTTTCTCGAATCCCTGGAGTGAGGGATAGGGCAATTCCAAACATGGAACATAAGTTTGGACTGATCTTAGCAGCACATGAAGGACTTGCATCTGCACACGCAGGAATTTACGCCACAGTATCTTTATTAAAACAAAGGTACTGGTGGCCGCGCATGAGGAAACAAACTAGAAACTATGTTCTAGAATGTGAAATCTGCCAGAAAATGAAAGTTTCAACAGTGAAACGACCTGCACAGACGCCCCTTCTGATTTCAGTTAAACCACTAGCGTGTTTTTACCTGGACCACTGTGCTCTCTTACAAAGGGATGGCAACTTTAAATATATCATGGTCGCAGTGGATTCCTGCACAAGATTATTTGGAGGTGGCCCCAGCGCTCGGCTGACGCCGGAACTGTTATAAAAGATTTGCGAGTCTTTATCGGCACATACGCAATTGGCACTCTACATTCTGACCAGGGTCCTGCGTTTAGCTCTCGAGCTTACAAGGAGGCCATGGCTAGCTTGGGCGTTGCATTACGGTATTCTAGTCCCTTCCATCCTGAGGGTAATGCGGTAGTGGAAAGAAAAAACGTGACATAAAGCAATCTGCTAGGGTATTAGGTTTGGGTGATGGGTGGGTCAAACATCTAATAATTGTCTAACGTAGTCTTAACAATCTACCAAGAAATTCTCTGGGTGGAATCACTCCATATGAATTACTGTTTGGTACTAGAATGATAATCGAAGACCTAGATTGTCAAACTTCAGAGGAGGAACAAAAACCCTTTGATGTCAAAGATCATTTGGCTGTTCTACAAGACTTAAATGAAACAAGAAGAAGTCTGAGTAACACGATACAGAAGCCAACAACCACTGAAGAGAAACCACCTATCCCAGCAAGACCTGTCTGGATTCCAAAGATTGGGGATCTAGTCAGGGAAAAGATTGCGGTAAAGAAGGAATTTGGGCCTTCTTACAGAAAAGCATTACCTGTCTTAGCAATCCACGGAACAAGATTAGTGTTACTACCGTTCCTTGCTGGTAAAAGGGAGAACAGAGTTGTGTCCATCGACCTGGTCAAACCACATCATGTGGCTGATAATAAGTAGTAGGCCCAGTGGACTCCCAAGATGTAGCAGACAACCAAGGGCCCGATGTAGGTAGGCCGTTACCGATCGGTAACGGCCGAAAATACCGATTTTCGGCCCTTACCGATCGGTCGCCACCCATCGAGATGTAGGGCGATGAAAATCGTCCAATTCGGTATATATACCGATTCGGAATAGTTACCGAATTGGAAATAATCCGATTCGGAAATACCCCGAATCGGTAAAAGAACGAATCGGTAACATACCGATTCGATAAAAATACTGATTCGGTACATGTACCGATTCGGTAGTGACACCGAATCGGTAAAAATACCGATTCGGTCCATGTATCGAATCGGTAGAGACACCAAATCGGAAATTATTCCGAATCGGATAAACTACCGAATCGGTAGAGTTACCGATTCGGTAAATCAGCGATTCAGACAGGGCAAAACTCTGATTGAGATGTAGGGAAGCATAGAAATACCGATTTTGCCTCAAATTCGGTATTTCAAAATCGGTATTTACCATGGATTACAATCAGGTGGTAACCAACTTCAACCTATAAAAATAGACCCAAAATGCATTTCAACTTGCAGGATGGCGGCTTTTTATGTCATTGCAAGGCGGCTACGGCTACAGCAGGAAGGAGAGAGGGAATGGCAAAGAGAGGAACAGGTCTACAGACAGAGGATCACCCTGTTCATGCTCACAGAGGCAGAGATCCTACAGAGGTACAGGCTGGGCTCAGACACCATTCTGGAGCTCATCAGGGACCTCAAACCACTGTTGGACAAACCCACCCCAAGGGCACACGCCATCCCAGCGCACGTGCAGGTGCTACGCAGCCTACACCTGCTTGCGTCTGGCAGCTATCAAAGTGGAGTAGCTGCGGTAGGAGGGGTGACCCAGAGCAGCCTGTCAAGGTTTTTCCACAAATTCCTTGACGCCAAGATACAGAGGATGGACCAATACATCTCTTTCCCTGCAACCCACGCGGAACTGGTACAAACAAAAGCAGACTTTTACCAGATGGCACAATTTCCCCAAATCTTCGGCTGTATAGATGGCACGCACATTCCGATTTGCCCCCCTGCTGACACAGAATACATATACCGCAATAGGAAGTCTACGCACACCATCAATGTTCAGGTGATCTGCAATGCGAAGTGCACCATCACAGACCTGGTAGCAAAATTCCCAGGGAGTACCCACGACTCCTACATTTTTCAACAGAGCGGCATCTATGCACGGCTGACGGCTGGCGAATTTGGTGAAGGATACCTCCTAGGTGAGACACATCATCAGACCCCCATAACACAAAGTAGCTAAGTAAAATACATGTATGCATGTGAGTAATGTTACCCCTTTTCCTTCTAGGCGACAGTGCATATGCCCTCCGCTCATTCATACTCACCCCCTACCTCAACCCCTCTACACCCAGCCAAAGGAGGTATAACCGGGCCCACAAAAGCACAAGGAATGTAGTTGAACGGACCTTTGGCATCTGGAAAAGCAGATTCAGATGCTTGCACAAGAGTGGAGGTGCAAGGCAGTATACCCCCATCACCTGCTGCAAGATCATAGCTGTCTGTGCAATGTTGCACAACCTTGCGGTGAAGAAGGGCACTGAGGTGGAGTTGTCAGACTACGAGGACCATGACGACGACGTTGCTGTGCCACAAACACAACCTGCTGGGGTGTCTACGCCAAGTGATGGCAGATACAGACATGAGGAGATTACAGAAAACTATTTCTGAGTGAGTACAGATGCACAGACAGGTCAATGGATGTTAGAAAAAGAAATATTTAATAATGTTGCAACAACGTTACTGCACTGATGTGCAACAAAAGAAAAGGTAAACAATATGTGGGTAAATGTCAATTGTCCGGGTTGCCTCACCCGCCCTGGCAGTCTTATTTCTTGCTGCGCTTAGCAGCCCCACTAGGATGTGCCTCACCCCCTTATGTATGTCCAGCAGCCTCAGCTGAGCGCCTGCTGCTCCAGCACGGCTCAGACACTGCGCTGGCCAGGCTGCTGCGGCTGCTGCTGTCCCCAGCCTTGCCCAGGTCCAGGGCTGGATTAACAACAGTGTTTGATATGATAAGTGCCTCCATGGCGGTGGTAATGCGGGCCATGCCCCTAGTCACCTCTGCCGTGTTCTGGGTGAGGCTGGCCTCCATGTTTGCCCCACGTTGGCATAGCTGGGCGGTAGCAGCAGCAAGGCGGTTGATAGCCCTATTCTGCACGCGGGCATCCCTGCGGCGAGAGAGCTCGTGTTCATCCATTTTTGTACAGAGCTGGGTGATGGCAGTGGTCATTCGCCCAAGACCTGTTGCAATGTCCTTGTTGCTTTCAACAAATGTCTTGAACCCCTGTGCCATCTCCCCCATCTGCAGGTTATGCACCCGCAACTGGCGCTGGCAGGCCAAGATTGATTTTGCCTGCATCCTCTGGATCTTGACCATATTGCCCTCCAGCCCTTGAAACACGCTGCCCTCCCATGCTGGAAGTGCACTGCTGGATGTTCGTGGCCTCCGGGGATTGCTGCTGCCCTGCTGTGTGGGCTGGGGTGCCACAGGTGTAACTGGGTTGTTTGCTGGAGCCTGACCCGCTGCTCCCTCCATGGGGTTTAATGGAGCAACAATTATACTCCTGGCAGGAGATGTGGCAGGTGCAGGGTGGCTCTGTGGTGGTGAGTTCTCTGGGGAGAAATGCAATGGGGGCGTTAGAGACAGTCGGGGGGAGTGTGGAAATGTGAGGGTATGTCCAGTGTCTTCCTCATTTCCCAGGGCACTGCTGTTCTCCTCCTCCTCCTCCTCCTGTGCTGGTAGACTGGTGCTTGACCCTGCCACCGCACTGGCAGATGGTGCTGGTGCTGGTGCTTGAGTAGCTCCTGCTCCCCCGCCTGATGGTGCCCCTAGGTATAAAGAAGCATTTGTGAACTGAGTGCTGATGTATTACAGTCACTACAATTAAAGCATTGCACATATCATTTCAAATACTTTGATTCAGTTTTACAGTTCTTTTCATTAAGCTCCTGCACTGGCATTGTTGGCTACTTCTGCTGACTACATTTACCATGATGCATTTCTCATGTCTGTTGGTAGCAGTACTGGGCTGGGGTTTGGCTGTGCATTGGGTCTAAAGGGGAGGTGTCTGGTAGGGTGTGTCAAGATGCGCATGCTTCTTACCTTTAGCTGTAGCTCTGGATGAGCTATCCAGGTCCCCAACTCCCACCACACTCTCCCTCTCAATGGTAGTCGCCACAAGTTCCTCCAGGTCAGTGAGGGGTGGCGCCGGGTTCCTGCCTCCACCAGTAAGTCCTGCCTGCTTCTGCAGCTCTGCCAGTTTCCTCTTTGTGAGGCTGCGGATGTCGTAGAACCTCTTCTTGAGGTCGTCCAGTCTCCTGGGGGTGACACCAACAGCGTTTACTCTTTCCCCTATTTCACTCCACAGCCTCCTCTTAGTGCTCTCAGGGACAGTGAGGGACAGCCTCCCGAACAGCTGCCTGTGTACCCTCACCACCTCCTCCACCAGCACTTGCAGCTCCATGGTGCTGAATTTGGCCTTCCTCTTGTGCTCTGCCTTCTGGCTCTCAGAGCTGCTTGCCATGTTTCACAGAGATCTGGATACTGCTACCACTGCTGCTCACTGTGAATGCTCAGCTCAGGCTGCCTCTCCAGAAATTTCTAATGAGTTCCACCTGCCTGGGTAGCCACTCCCTGCTAGGGTGGGGGGAGGGTGGTTCCACCTCATTGGCTGATGTATTTGGTTTCAGTTTTACTTGCTTGCCGAATCGGCCTTTACCGATTCGGTATTTACCGAATCGGATTTTACCGATTCGGCTACTACCGATTCGGTAAATACCGATTCGGTATTTACAATGCGTTCCTATGGGCCTTTTGGCCCATGGGGGTGTATTGCGATTACCGAATCGGTATTTGCCGAATCGGTAGTAGCCGATTCGGTAAATTCCGATTCGGTAAATGCCGAATCGGTACGTATCGATTCACAATACCGATTACTACCGATATCATTTTCCGATTTCAAAATACCGATTCGGTACGATTCAGTATTTTAAAATCGGAAAATGCGTTTTACCTACATCGGGCCCCAAATCTTGCTACATTCCAAGAGGTTCAAACTGAAAGACTTATCACGTTTGATAAACCTGCAGTAAGAAAAGGAGGACTAAGCAACAAAGCCATGGAACTTGTGCCTCTGGATACCCAAATACCAGTTCGTCAAGAAACACTTGTCTACAATGATGTAGCATCTTACTATACAAATATGACAAAGGAAGAAGCAGATCCAAAGATTCATAGCAATCCTGATGCAATTCCACCAATTGACAAAACTGCGTCTGGCTACTTCATAAACGTTGATACATTTTCTGAGGATCCCAGTGAACCTGAAAATACGACAGCAAATAAAACTTTCAAAGAAAAAATAACAGAACTCTTTCATCAACTGGAAAAGACATATCTGGTTTCACCATGGGTTGAATTTTGGTTTGTGTTAGGCGTACTTTTCCTCCTGCTTTGGCTCCTACTTGTGATAAGTTTGGGAAGGATGATAGATGGAAAATACAGTACAATGGACACAGCAAGTAAGAACATCAACTTGGTCCTGAAACCTCACAAATCATCTCATCGTAAAAGAAGAGACCTGTCATCAGTAAACATCACAGCCGTTCCTATACCTGGTGGTATAGCATGGGATAGAACTGATTATGACATTCATGGCCCAGTGGAGCTGTTGAAATTTCTACACCAGTTTAAGGTTTCTTTAAGTGACTTTGTCGCACCCAGCACATTTTCTGATGATTGGGACTTTGAAACTGTTAATAACTTGATGACAGATTTAGAAATGTCAGCTAAATTTACAAAACATGAATACCTAGAAGGTTCATCAGATTATGAACAACTGTAGTGTTTTAATCATTATGGTCACCATTATTTGCATAGATCTGCAAACCCTATAAATGTTTTTACTTATAATCAATGGGAACATTGTCCAACACCACCAAAGGGTAGCTCAAAAACATTTTATGAAAAGTTTCCATACTTCTCAGGGTTTAACATCACAAATCCAGAAACGTTTTATTTCAAAAATATGAATAAGACAGGAATGAAAAACGCCTGTCTCTCTATTTTCTCAGCACCTCTGGCATGCACGATTAACTGAGTAAAATAACTATCTATTGTTTCCGCAACTCTAGAGATTGATTTATTTTTCTTGGGAATCAAAGTTGTCATGTTGATGCGGTTGTCAGAAACTAATCCCTTCTTGTCAATTTGAGAACCTTTCTAGTGTACTCTGAGCTAGCTGGAACTCACAGTTAAGTTTAATATATTCGATAGAGACCTAGTTGACCTCAGTCCTACGTCTAAACTATAGTATATGTTATTCCAATGCACAGAACCTATTGGGAATGTAGGAACTACACTACATGGCGCCCGACGTTTGGTAAGGCTATAATTTAACGCTAGATACTAGAGTAACTCAGTCGTGCTTTTCACACAGACCCCTTTTTCCCGTAAAAAAACTCCAATAGACGTCTGGAGTGGATGAAAGGATAATATCCGCCAAAACTGAGTATGAGGAAAAATCCTATGTATTAGTTTTTGGTTTGTTCAACGTTGAAGGATACAGTGTTCCAAAAATATTGTGCACCTAATCTTTGTTTTCTTGAAACTTGTTCTGCAAACTTTTGGTCAACAAAATGTCGGATAGTGACAAGGAATTGACTAGAGCTGCAGCAGCAGCTCAGGAAGCTCTAGACAATAGAGCACTACCACAGAATGACCCGGATGTTATAATCATCCCGGTAAATGTAAGAAAAACTATAACTTACAAACTCATAAATAATGGGGTACCACTGAGAGGTGGTAAAGTAATCTTTGTTATAGAGGCACATGAATATCGGCAGACAGAGGTATTCTACTCATGGATTTAGTTCCCTCAAGCAGATGCAGGAACACACGAGTTCCACTACTACAAAGTAGAGGAACCTCCAATGGAATACGTTCCTTACAAGGATGTTGAAATTCCATTAACTTACCAAGAGCATCAGCTCTGGTTTAAAGGCGCCCTACAACATCAAAATCACATTACTAGGCTCGGTCCACTAGGTAGACCAGGAGCAACATGGCAGGTACTAGCCAGCTATACACCACATCCTGACATTGAAAACATGACAGGTCAAGAACTGTTAGCTCAGCTAAAACAGTTAATTAAAATACATAGCCAATTGGTTCAATATGTCATGCGAACCTTAACAGTCCAACCTACTGTAAGGATTCCACAGCACACCCCGCGCCAGGGGAACACAAACAAAATCACACCACAGACTATACAATCAGTCATTGGTAAATTGCACGCAAGAAGGGAACAAATTCCATTTTGGTTAGCCCAAAAAAATACTCAATAGAGGCAGTATTTCCTGATAGTACACCTCATGAGAAACACAGAATTCTGAAAATCTGTTTACCAATGGGGATAGCACCACACGTGGAGGACTGTGACACTTGGGGTACTGTCTTTGCTTCAATCTACACAAAAACACATGGTGTTCCGTCTATGGCTGTAATACCAGACGTCCTAAGACAAATTCAAAATGAATACGGACCAGAACCTGCCTTAAACCTTGGTATGAAATCACTAAAAGATTTCAAACAGGTCTCGGCTATATTATTAGCCAACATTAAAGGTGAAGCAGCATCAGTGACAATCCTCCAATAGCTCAAATAAACAGATATAGCAGAACAACCATATCTGCTTGCAAGAATTATTGAAAAATCATATGAAGAACTAGGAAGAGATAGTTTGGGTGGGAAATCATTAAAACCCCAACTAACAGAAAATCCTGAAAAAGGTTTTATTACAAATAATCTCACTAATCCTAAAAAGAAGTGGGAAAACACTAAACAGACACTTCCTAAGGAGAAGCGTTCTCAGTCCAGAGGATGATCTCCCCAACGGGGAGGTAGATCTCCCAAATGGGAGCCCTCTGAAAAGAGGTATAACCTCAGAAATAGGAATAATTTGAGAAAACCTGACAGATATTAAGATACTGATACACATTCCTCTCGTATCTTTCAGGCTTCCTCGCAGAAATCCGAAAGAAGAGGACGATGAGGACAAAAAGAAGAAAGCGTGAAGTCCAAAGACGAACTGCACGTTCCAAAAAATAAGAAAACTCAATTCACCAAGAAGAAGGTAGCAAGGGTAAAGATCAGACATGCAGAGGATCGAAAGGACACAACTCGAGAACGGGGAGTGGGCCCAGACAATGCTAGACAGCGCAGCAGAAGTGACCATAGCTCGCAAGATCCTGAAGGATCATCTGCAGACAGTTTACTTGAATGAATGCATTTAGGTTGAAACTGCTGATACCCGGGTTAGTGTACCTCACAAGTTATATGAAGTAACACTCCGGATGGAGGGGGACATAACTAGAAAAATAAAAGCACTCTTTTGGGAGGAGCTATCTAAGGGTTATGACATTCTTTTGGCTGATCAAGACTGGCCACCTGAATTTGTCAGGGAGTGCCCACTTGGCGAAGAGATAATTATGCTAGCCTTCTCAAATCACATTCCAATTCATAAAAAATACACATACGCCAGGAAATGGGCAGTAGCTCAGGCTCCAGCATTATATAAAAATCACGTAGGATGGGATGTGGATTCTCCTCACCATAAAATCCAGTTAAAAAATCAACCAACTATGCAAAGGCAATATCCTGTAAAACAGGAAGCTAAAAAACAGGTCAGGGAGATTTTAAATCAACCAAGGGGTGATTGAAACATGCACCTCATCAATGAACAATCCTTTGTTTCCTGTCTCCAAGCCAGACAAGTCATGTTGTTTAGTTTTGGACTACAGACACTTAAAATCTTGTTGCAAAACATTTGCAGTCCAAAATGCACACAATGCAGCATTGATGAATAGCATTGTGCGGAAAAAATATAAAACGACATTAGATATTTCAAATGGGTTTTCTGTCAAAACATTGCACCTGAAAAAAGGCATTTGATCGCTTTCTCAATAATGGGGACGCAGCGACAATTTTGCCGTCTCCCCCAGAGATTCAAGAATAGTCCCAGGTTTTTTTCAGAGAGGGTAACAGAGTTACTACAAACATATGATGATGAGGCATTATCTTACGTCGATGACCTCTATCTTACAGACGATGATTTGGACGTGCACTTGAAAAGAGTGAACACCATAATACTTGGGTTCGCTTCAGAAGGGTACAAATTCAATTTTAAGAAATCACGAATTGCCCACCTCAACGTCCTATTCTTAGGATACAAGTTATCAAGTGAAGGCAAAAGCCTGGCAGTCAACTTTTTAGAGAAATGTGTGCTGCTCCAACCTCCAAAGACGCTGAAAAACTTACAGTCAATTCTGGGTTTCCTGAATTTTGGTAGAACTTATGGTCTAAATTACACAGAAAGAGTTAAACCTTTCTATGAACTAATAAAACCTGATTTCAAACCAACAAATTGGACATAAAACCATACAGAAATTTTGCGTTCAGTACAAACAGACATGTTAGCAAAAACACAGTTAGAAACACGCGACAATGCACGCAATCTTGTGATCCGAATCATCCCAGGGAGATGCGGATTCAAGTACCTGACCTTAAAAGAAGGAGAAAAGGTACCAATTGCATACAAATCACACTTGTCCACACAAGCTGAAATAAAATTTACTTCTACAGAAAAAATTCTGACAGCGGTTAAAACTGCAGTAGCAAAGGAGAGAGCTCTTGCGCAGGGACAACGCATGATGATTGTTACACCTGTACCTGCCTTAGAAGCAGTAACGAAAGCAAGCATTCCTAATGCTAAGGCTTTACATCCGAGATGGATACAGTGGGTTAACTGTCTTGCTGCTACAGACGTTGAATATGTCTTTGACCCCTACTTAAATACACAAGAATTCCTACAATACGAACACGAATGTCCTCTGCCGATCGAAATTCTGCCTCTAGAACATTGCAGATCTATAATCTATACAGACGGATCAGCACAGCCCGCGATGGGGGTAAACAAGCCTATCGTGCTGCGTGCGCGATTGTTAAAGGTCGCTGGCACGAAGGTAAATTTAGACCAATGGTCACTAAAACTCAATCACTCAGAGACTGTACAGCTCAGCGAGCTGAACTACAGGCTTTCAAGATGGCGCTTGAAAATACAGACCGCGAATTCCCCACACTCATAGTGTGCGACTCGTATTATTGCGTCCAGTCTTACAATGAATATCTGCGGAATTGGGTTCAAAACGGTTTCAAAGACGCAAAAGGTGGCACAATTAAGCACAAAATGCTTTAGTAACAAATAGTTCTTTTACAAAAAAATACTACAAAGGACTCATGTGATTCATACACTGAGTCATCAGCGTGATGGCGTTCAGGTTGCAGGGAATTCATTGGCTGATGAAGCCGCAAAAGCATCTGTACAAATGGCTTCTGTAGCTGCAATAAATCATTCAAAAACGGAGATAGACAGCGAAATATTGCAGGCGGTCACCACTTCAGTAAAAGACAGTGGTCAAACACTCCCAAAAGGCTTTCCAGTGAAGTACTCATATATAACTGATGCAAATAATGTTCCTTTTTCTCGAATCCCTGGAGTGAGGGATAGGGCAATTCCAAACATGGAACATAAGTTTGGACTGATCTTAGCAGCACATGAAGGACTTGCATCTGCGCACGCAGGAATTTACGCCACAGTATCTTTATTAAAACAAAGGTACTGGTGGCCGCGCATGAGGAAACAAACTAGAAACTATGTTCTAGAATGTGAAATCTGCCAGAAAATGAAAGTTTCAACAGTGAAACGACCTGCACAGACGCCCCTTCTGATTTCAGTTAAACCACTAGCGTGTTTTTACCTGGACCACTGTGCTCCCTTACAAAGGGATGGCAACTTTAAATATATCATGGTCGCAGTGGATTCCTGCACAAGATTATTTGGAGGTGGCCCCAGCGCTCGGCTGACGCCGGAACTGTTATAAAAGATTTGCGAGTCTTTATCGGCACATACGCAATTGGCACTCTACATTCTGACCAGGGTCCTGCGTTTAGCTCTCGAGCTTACAAGGAGGCCATGGCTAGCTTGGGCGTTGCATTACGGTATTCTAGTCCCTTCCATCCTGAGGGTAATGCGGTAGTGGAAAGAAAAAACGTGACATCAAGCAATCTGCTAGGGTATTAGGTTTGGGTGATGGGTGGGTCAAACATCTAATAATTGTCTAACGTAGTCTTAACAATCTACCAAGAAATTCTCTGGGTGGAATCACTCCATATGAATTACTGTTTGGTACTAGAATGATAATCGAAGACCTAGATTGTCAAACTTCAGAGGAGGAACAAAAACCCTTTGATGTCAAAGATCATTTGGCTGTTTTACAAGACTTAAATGAAACAAGAAGAAGTCTGAGTAACACGATACAGAAGCCAACAACCACTGAAGAGAAACCACCTATCCCAACAAGACCTGTCTGGATTCCAAAGATTGGGGATCTAGTCAGGGAAAAGATTGCGGTAAAGAAGGAATTTGGGCCTTCTTACAGAAAAGCATTACCTGTCTTAGCAATCCACGGAACAAGATTAGTGTTACTACCGTTCCTTGCTGGTAAAAGGGAGAACAGAGTTGTGTCCATCGACCTGGTCAAACCACATCATGTGGCTGATAATAAGTAGTAGGCCCAGTGGACTCCCAAGATGTAGCAGACAACCAAGGGCCCGATGTAGGTAGGCCGTTACCGATCGGTAACGGCCGAAAATACCGATTTTCGGCCCTTACCAATCGGTATCCAGCCATCGAGATGTAGGGCGATGAAAATCGTCCAATTCGGTATATATACCGATTCGGAATAGTTACCGAATTGGAAATAATCCAATTCGGAAATACCCCGAATCGGTAAAAGAACGAATCGGTAACATACCGATTCGATAAAAATACTGATTCGGTACATGTACCGATTCGGTAGTGACACCGAATCGGTAAAAATACCGATTCGGTCCATGTATCGAATCGGTAGAGACACCGAATCGGAAATTATTCCGAATCGGATAAACTACCGAATCGGTAGAGTTACCGATTCGGTAAATCACCGATTCGGACAGGGCAAAACTCTGATTGAGATGTAGGGAAGCATAGAAATACCGATTTTGCCTCAAATTCGGTATTTCAAAATCGGTATTTACCATGGATTACAATCAGGTGGTAACCAACTTCAACCTATAAAAATAGACCCAAAATGCATTTCAACTTGCAGGATGGCGGCTTTTTATGTCATTGCAAGGCGGCTACGGCTACAGCAGGAAGGAGAGAGGGAATGGCAAAGAGAGGAACAGGTCTACAGACAGAGGATCACCCTGTTCATGCTCACAGAGGCAGAGATCCTACAGAGGTACAGGCTGGGCTCAGACACCATTCTGGAGCTCATCAGGGACCTCAAACCACTGTTGGACCACCCCACCCCAAGGGCACACGCCATCCCAGCGCACGTGCAGGTGCTATGCAGCCTACACCTGCTTGCGTCTGGCAGCTATCAAAGTGGAGTAGCTGCGGTAGGAGGGGTGACCCAGAGCAGCCTGTCAAGGTTTTTCCACAAATTCCTTGACGCCATGATACAGAGGATGGACCAATACATCTCTTTCCCTGCAACCCACGTGGAACTGGTACAAACAAAAGCAGACTTTTACCAGATGGCACAATTTCCCCAAATCTTCGGCTGTATAGATGGCACGCACATTCCGATTTGCCCCCCTGCTGACACAGAATACATATACCGCAATAGGAAGTCTACGCACACCATCAATGTTCAGGTGATCTGCAATGCGAAGTGCACCATCACAGACCTGGTAGCAAAATTCCCAGGGAGTACCCTCCTACATTTTTCAACAGAGCGGCATCTATGCACGGCTGATGGCTGGCGAATTTGGTGAAGGATACCTCCTAGGTGAGACACATCATCAGACCCCCATAACACAAAGTAGCTAAGTAAAATACATGTATGCATGTGAGTAATGTTACCCCTTTTCCTTCTAGGCGACAGTGCATATGCCCTCCGCTCATTCATACTCACCCCCTACCTCAACCCCTCTACACCCAGCCAAAGGAGGTATAACCGGGCCCACAAAAGCACAAGGAATGTAGTTGAACGGACCTTTGGCATCTGGAAAAGCAGATTCAGATGCTTGCACAAGAGTGGAGGTGCAAGGCAGTATACCCCCATCACCTGCTGCAAGATCATAGCTGTCTGTGCAATGTTGCACAACCTTGCGGTGAAGAAGGGCACTGAGGTGGAGTTGTCAGACTACGAGGACCATGACGACGACGTTGCTGTGCCACAAACACAACCTGCTGGGGTGTCTACGCCAAGTGATGGCAGATACAGACGTGAGGAGATTACAGAAAACTATTTCTGAGTGAGTACAGATGCACAGACAGGTCAATGGATGTTAGAAAAAGAAATATTTAATAATGTTGCAACAACGTTACTGCACTGATGTGCAACAAAAGAAAAGGTAAACAATATGTGGGTAAATGTCAATTGTCCGGGTTGCCTCACCCGCCCTGGCAGTCTTATTTCTTGCTGCGCTTAGCAGCCCCACTAGGATGTGCCTCACCCCCTTATGTATGTCCAGCAGCCTCAGCTGAGCGCCTGCTGCTCCGGCACGGCTCAGACACTGCGCTGGCCAGGCTGCTGCGGCTGCTGCTGTCCCCAGCCTTGCCCAGGTCCAGGGCTGGATTAACAACAGTGTTCGATATGATAAGTGCCTCCATGGCGGTGGTAATGCAGGCCATGCCCCTAGTCACCTCTGCCGTGTTCTGGGTGAGGCTGGCCTCCATGTTGTCCCCACGTTGGCATAGCTGGGCGGTAGCAGCAGCAAGGCGGTTGATAGCCCTATTCTGCACGCGGGCATCCCTGCGGCGAGAGAGCTCGTGTTCATCCATTTTTGTACAGAGCTGGGTGATGGCAGTGGTCATTCGCCCAAGACCTGTTGCAATGTCCTTGTTGCTTTCAACAAATGTCTTGAACCCCTGTGCCATCTCCCCCATCTGCAGGTTATGCACCCGCAACTGGCGCTCGCAGGCCAAGATTGATTTTGCCTGCATCCTCTGGATCTTGACCATATTGCCCTCCAGCCCTTGAAACACGCTGCCCTCCCATGCTGGAAGTGCACTGCTGGATGTTCGTGGCCTCCGGGGATTGCTGCTGCCCTGCTGTGTGGGCTGGGGTGCCACAGGTGTAACTGGGTTGTTTGCTGGAGCCTGACCCGCTGCTCCCTCCATGGGGTTTAATGGAGCAACAATTATACTCCTGGCAGGAGATGTGGCAGGTGCAGGGTGGCTCTGTGGTGGTGAGTTCTCTGGGGAGAACTGCAATGGGGGCGTTAGAGACAGTCGGGGGAGTGTGGAAATGTGAGGGTATGTCCAGTGTCTTCCTCATTTCCCAGGGCACTGCTGTTCTCCTCCTCCTCCTCCTCCTGTGCTGGTAGACTGGTGCTTGACCCTGCCACCGCACTGGCAGATGGTGCTGGTGCTGGTGCTTGAGTAGCTCCTGCTCCCCCGCCTGATGGTGCCCCTAGGTATAAAGAAGCATTTGTGAACTGAGTGCTGATGTATTACAGTCACTACAATTAAAGCATTGCACATATCATTTCAAATACTTTGATTCAGTTTTACAGTTCTTTTCATTAAGCTCCTGCACTGGCATTGTTGGCTACTTCTGCTGACTACATTTACCATGATGCATTTCTCATGTCTGTTGGTAGCAGTACTGGGCTGGGGTTTGGCTGTGCATTGGGTCTAAAGGGGAGGTGTCTGGTAGGGTGTGTCAAGATGCGCATGCTTCTTACCTTTAGCTGTAGCTCTGGATGAGCTATCCAGGTCCCCAACTCCCACCACACTCTCCCTCTCAATGTTAGTCGCCACAAGTTCCTCCAGGTCAGTGAGGGGTGGCGCCGGGTTCCTGCCTCCACCAGTAAGTCCTGCCTGCTTCTGCAGCTCTGCCAGTTTCCTCTTTGTGAGGCTGCGGATGTCGTAGAACCTCTTCTTGAGGTCGTCCAGGCTCCTGGGGGTGACACCAACAGCGTTTACTCTTTCCCCTATTTCACTCCACAGCCTCCTCTTAGTGCTCTCAGGGACAGTGAGGGACAGCCTCCCGAACAGCTGCCTGTGTACCCTCACCACCTCCTCCACCAGCACTTGCAGCTCCATGGTGCTGAATTTGGCCTTCCTCTTGTGCTCTGCCTTCTGGCTCTCAGAGCTGCTTGCCATGTTTCACAGAGATCTGGATACTGCTACCACTGCTGCTCACTGTGAATGCTCAGCTCAGGCTGCCTCTCCAGAAATTTCTAATGAGTTGCACCTGCCTGGGTAGCCACTCCCTGCTAGGGTGGGGGAGGGTGGTTCCACCTCATTGGCTGATGTATTTGGTTTCAGTTTTACTTGCTTGCCGAATCGGCCTTTACCGATTCGGTATTTACCGAATCGGATTTTACCGATTCGGCTACTACCGATTCTGTAAATACCGATTCGGTATTTACAATGCGTTCCTATGGGCCTTTTGGCCCATGGGGGTGTATTGCGATTACCGAATCGGTATTTGCCGAATCGGTAGTAGCCGATTCGGTAAATTCCGATTCGGTAAATGCCGAATCGGTACGTATCGATTCACAATACCAATTACTACCGATTCTGTATTTTTCCGATTTTTTTTATCTACATATCATTTTCCGATTTCAAAATACCGATTCGGTACGATTCGGTATTTTAAAATCGGAAAATGCGTTTTACCTACATCGGGCCCCAAATCTTGCTACATTCCAAGAGGTTCAAACTGAAAGACTTATCACGTTTGATAAACCTGCAGTAAGAAAAGGAGGACTAAGCCACAAAGCCATGGAACTTGTGCCTCTGGATACCCAAATACCAGTTCGTCAAGAAACACCTGTCTACAATGATGTAGCATCTTACTATACAAATATGACAAAGGAAGAAGCAGATCCAAAGATTCATAGCAATCCTGATGCAATTCCACCAATTGACAAAACTGCGTCTGGCTACTTCATAAACGTTGATACATTTTCTGAGGATCCCAGTGAACCTGAAAATACGACAGCAAATAAAACTTTCAAAGAAAAAATAACAGAACTCTTTCATCAACTGGAAAAGACATATCTGGTTTCACCATGGGTTGAATTTTGGTTTGTGTTAGGCGTACTTTTCCTCCTGCTTTGGCTCCTACTTGTGATAAGTTTGGGAAGGATGATAGATGGAAAATACAGTACAATGGACACAGCAAGTAAGAACATCAACTTGGTCCTGAAACCTCACAAATCATCTCATCGTAAAAGAAGAGACCTGTCATCAGTAAACATCACAGCCGTTCCTATACCTGGTGGTATAGCATGGGATAGAACTGATTATGACATTCATGGCCCAGTGGAGCTGTTGAAATTTCTACACCAGTTTAAGGTTTCTTTAAGTGACTTTGTCGCACCCAGCACATTTTCTGATGATTGGGACTTTGAAACTGTTAATAACTTGATGACAGATTTAGAAATGTCAGCTAAATTTACAAAACATGAATACCTAGAAGGTTCATCAGATTATGAACAACTGTAGTGTTTTAATCATTATGGTCACCATTATTTGCATAGATCTGCAAACCCTATAAATGTTTTTACTTATAATCAATGGGAACATTGTCCAACACCACCAAAGGGTAGCTCAAAAACATTTTATGAAAAGTTTCCATACTTCTCAGGGTTTAACATCACAAATCCAGAAACGTTTTATTTCAAAAATATGAATAAGACAGGAATGAAAAACATATTGACCAATACTAAACACATTTATTCTGCAAACTTTTATGCTCTGTTATCTACATTAGGTTTTAACTTTTGAAAAGACAACATTGAGACAAAGACTGTCTGGGGCACAAAAGATTGGCAGGTGCAAGGTTTAGAAGCCTTATTCAGAGCCTGCATCATCCCGGAACAAATAACGTTTTTAAATGACACTGTTCAACAAACATCTTGTCTTGGATTAGCTAAGATAAAAGATTTAAACAAACTGTCAATATCAAAGCCCACACATGACAGTAATAGCACTGCAGATGAGGAGGTAGACGTAAAACTGATTTTACATCACAACAGAAGTAATCCTGATTGGAAAAAATGGTTAATCTGGCCCACAGATACTAATAACTGTCAAGATAGATTCCTGAACAAAATACAAGGGTTCACAGTGAATAGGCCAGATCCAAGATATTCCCAAAGACAACATCCAGGGATAGTTACAACATACAGTGTAGGCAAACTATGCCTTGAGTGGCTAGGAAAATCCACACTTCCTGAAATTAAACAACACTTGTCTTTACTTACAGAAGGCGTTGACTTGCGAGACTTTTACTTGGACCTCACAAACAATGACAAAAATGTTTCATATATGCCGGTATATATGCTGCTTATAATGAAGCATGGAAAATCACGCAAATGGAAACTGCTGAAAAAATACGAGAAATTGATTGTATTAATTTAGAGAAAGCTCTCTCTGTAGTGGACAATGGGTTAACGACTCTGTCCTCCAGAATTTATTCTTTGGACAGCATTGTATCATCTTCCATTGACATATTAGAGCAGGACTTGCTAATGTTACAACATGGCCAGTCCCAATTACTTTCTATAAAGCAGCTAGGCTGGACGTTGATAAATCTCCGTTCAGGCTACGTGCCATGGCGTCTAATCAACACCAAGTCATTGTTTGCTGTATTTAACCTTACAGATAAACATATTTCTTTGGCACAAAGAGGAGCAGACTATACGGTGCTGAGCATTGAAAAACTGGAAAGATTACCATTGACAGTTTCTGAGAAGCCTGTCATTGAATGGATAATACATGGCACCCTCACGATACCAGTGACGATTTTCCAGTTTCAGTATTGCTTAAGACACATACCAGCAGGCCTGTATGAAAGGTTGGGTAGAGAATACATTAAGTCAACCTGGAATTTACCGTATACACACAAATGTTGGAGCGGGGGAAAGGAAGAATTTCTTACTGGTAAAAATTGTAAGAACTCACTGAGCGGTACACTTTTATGTCAGGGTATTAATTTACACGGAGCCTGCGAAGGTTCTTCAAATAACATTTCTTGCAACCTGCACAGGTCACCAGCAGCCTTGATAGAACCAGTTTTCAGGCAGCTTTCCAATGGCAGCTACATTATGCTCAATGATCACAGCTGTTGTGGCATGTTGCCAGGAAGAGCATAGCTAGTTACTGTGTCAGCCAGGGTCACTTGTTGCATGCAAGTATTGTATCCAAAAAGCAAGACAGACAGGGAGATGGTGTTATGGCCTTCACTGAATATCTCTTCTACACAAATTGATACTTTAAGCAGAATGAAAGCCATTCTTTTGGAAAAAACTGTGCCACTGACCTCGTCCAGAGAAACGTATGATCTGCAAGTTGCAAGGACTTCTGCAGAGATACATGCATTATTATCAACAAACTGCCCAGTACATTTTACAGAAATGTTAGGTCAAATCTTAAACATGTCTGATACCAGCGGCAGTGCACATGTATATGCAGGAATTCTGTTTTTATTCCTTCTGCTCCGATATGGCAAGTCCAGTCACCAGCGATACCCAGACTACCATGGAACAAGCCCTCCTAGCCATGCGGTATCCTGAGAGGACTACACTGATTCTTGGCTTGGTTCGTTTAAGAGATCTGAATACCACTTGGTTCCTTTCATTCAGACCAATCTGGCAAGATTGCATCTTACCTGTTCTACGATGCCTGCTTTGTGGAGAAGAATGTGTGTTGGACATCTGTCTTACACTTCCATCAGTCCTACCATCGGATGTTGATGCCTTGCTTGGTCCGGTAACGACTCATGCATCGTGTTGCCCCCAATGGCTACCAATCCTGATGACGGCATTCATTGAAGTCTCACCGGCGAGTCTATCTGAGGGTGAGATAAATGAAACTACAGGCACACAGGTACCAGCTACTGCGAACATTGCTAATGCGACAACCGCTGACATCAATGATCCTCATTTGTGCACCTTTGATCTACTTGATGAAGTAGTTCCCCTTTCACCTACTGTGGTAGACGATTTCTTTGCCAGCCTAGACGATTTGATGTTTTCTCCTGTCAATCGAGAATAACTTTTGAAATCTGCACACAGCGTTTCATAAGCACTGAATTCGGTCTTCACTTTTCAAAAACAATCATTCTAACTTGGGAACTCTATTGTTCTACGATTAAAATTTGAACTTTTTTCCAAAAATAGAACCTTTTTTATGGCACAGAGTAACCTGCTTAAAGTAGAACTATTCTTAGAGAACAAGAATTCATTTGAGAACTTCCTAGAGACAATATTTGGCCTTATACTGTAAAACAAAAACAGTTTATATTTTATGCTATGGAATGGTCTCAACCTTTTCTTCTGTATGTTAGAGCCATTTTCATAAATGTAATTTCATGATTCATTCAGCTTCAGATGACGATATCATGTTTTGTGCTTAGAATGACATCATTTCCTTTAAATGCCTACTGCAGACATACTCATTGTTTTTATATACAGCCATTTCAAATGCATCTTCATGTATTTTGGTTGGGATTGTAAACACATGCTTTAGATATGTTTAGATGCTTATAATTTGGTAATGTTGAACATATTAAAGTTGAGTGGGTGTTGTGTAGGAATTCAGGACCCTAGTGTAATTTTCCCGATTCATATATAGGCATAAATCACCCTATCCTTATATAGGCATAGAAATCATAACCATATTTAGACTTAGTCCATGCAGTCCAAATATGGCAAGGCTATTTCCACTAGTTCGGAGAATCCACAACGATTTCTTGGAAAAACCCACCTTCAGCAGTCAGGGACTTCCCCCTGCTTGAATATTGATTTATCCAAGAACTCCTGGAGTTTTCAAAGATCTGAGTCTTTGATGACGGTATTATGTCCAACCTTAAGTCAAACTCGGCACCTTCAAGGTATAAATATGCCCACACTTGCCCAGACAAACACACAGTGGTTTTGGAGAAGTTTGAGTATCTACTTGCCCGACGCGCCCTGCAGCAGCAAGTCCCGAAGGAAGCCAACCCTCCAGCTGACGCACTGATAGACGCTGTATTTTCTCCTGCCGAGAAATCCAGTTCCGGTTTTTCCAGGCTACCCTTGCGGGTTGCTGGGAAATCGAGTCCTGAGAGAGAGATGCAAGGTCTACTTCATTCTAAACCAAGGTACAGAGCTGATTAGACCCATAGAGAATTCTTGGAATAGATTCTTGGCAAAAGAATACTAAACTTAAGCCTACACCTCACTTACTTCTTCCCTTGTACTAGACCTAGGTTACGTACACCGGGGTAGGAGTATTTTAGAAGCACCAGTTGAGTACTTTTAGTCATTATTTATTAATGTATGTATTATATATTATTTTATATGGCTTAGAAACGATACCATGCTTTTACAGTAATATTTCATAATACTCCGTACTATATGGACTGTACTTTATAACCAGTATTACGATTGTAGCAGTACATTTCTTATGCTTGAGAAAGAAAACTGTTCAATAAATACTTTTTATTGAAAACTCCCGTCTCTCTATTTTCTCAGCACCTCTGGCAAAAGGAAGCATGCACGATTAACTGAGTAAAATAGCTATCTATTGTTTCCGCGACTCTGGAGATTGATTTCTTATTCTTTGGAAACAAAGTTGTCATGTTTATGCGGTTGTCAGAAACTAATCCCTTCTTGTAAATTTGAGAAAGTTTCTAGTGACCTCTGAGCTAGCTGGCACTCACAATTAAGTTTAATATATTCGATAGAGACCTAGTCGACCTCAGTCCTACGTCTAAACAATAGTATATGTTATTCCAATGCGCAGAGCCTATTGAGAATATAGGAACTACACCATAAAGGGACCCTCTTTTGCACCTCAGGCCAGGGGTACCATTTACCAAGGACTTACAGAGGGTGCTAAAGGTTTTGCCAATTGCAGAAAACGTTTGTAGGGAGAAAACTCTTGTACTGGGGACATGGTTAGCAGGAATCCAGTACACTTCAGTCAAAGCTGCATCAAATTCCAGTCAAAAAGTAGGGGGGGTACTGCTACAAGAACCCAGTTCCCAACACAAGACCCCATCAGCTCCCCCAGTCAATAGGCCAGGAAGCTCAGCCACAATCTGGCATAGTCTTCCTGGTCTGTCAGGCGAGGAAGAGTAAAGGAGCAGGCTGGATTCTTGCAGGGCCTACTCTGCCTAACATCCTCCTGTCCAGGTCATTCCCTCAGCAGTGTCAGGACCCAATTTAAAATGCCATTTGTCTACTTCTTTAGTCTTCCCACTCATCATTTTTGCCTTGAGGTCAGAGGTGTCTACTTCTCCTAACCATATCTCAGGCAAGGCAACCCCCAGTTTGCCCAAATAGGTTACCCACAACTTGAGTAACTACACCTTTAGCTCTCACTGACAGGTGAAGGGGCTAACTCACAGGCTTCTTTGGGCTCAGGTTGCATGTCTGCTGTTTTAGGGTGGGGGTTACTACATCCTGTAGCAAACCCCCTCTTCCCACTCTCTCTTCTGTTAGCTGAGGAGCGACCAGCTCAGGCCTAGCAGTTGCCTGACTAGTCAGGACTTCTTGTGGGTCAGGTGGGGCGGCAGCAGTGCCAACTGCTGAGTTCTCCCCTTCAGGGGCAGAGGTTTATTGGTTCACTGGAACTTGGCTAAAGTTGCTCGCCTTTCCTACACATTCTCTTTTTCCTCTTCCTGTGGGGCTTACTTGCACTAGCTGCAGGTCCGGCACTTCCATTATCCTTGGGAGAGGACTGGCACTAGACCAGTACCTAATTTGGGCTCAGACCAACCTGTGGGTGGTCATTTCCAAAGAAACAGTCAAGGGGGAGGTCTGTATTGACCACCACCCTTCTCCAACTAAGGGACCCAGGCATTTCTAGGGGTACTAAAGCCACAGGCCTAGCTGTAATTTCCCCTGGGATAGCCCTTACTCTCTTGGTCTCACTTGGGATATGCTGGTTGGAGAGTACCAACCTATCATGCACTACAGTGTGACTGGCACAAGTATGTCCGAGGCAGTTGCTCGGATTCCATTAACCAGTAGGTGGTGGAAGTGTTTGCTTCCCTCTGGAATCTCCAATTCATCTTTTGTTCCCACTTCCCAGTTAAAGGCTAGGAGGACCTCTTCACCTGAGGAATCATACTAAAAGCTATACTAGCCATCCCTGGCGGTGCACTGTTGGGTTTGGTTTTAGGACAGGAAGGGTCCTGGGCTAGGTGACCTCTCAGTTAACAGTTTATGCAACCCTTCTTGGGGTCTCACTTTTTACCCTGATACCTACTTTTGTTTTGGGAGGTGTCTCTGAGCCCACCATCCCAAACAGGATTTTGTGGGCCCATAGAGGACTACTCACTTTTATCTTTGTCTGCAGAGTGGTTCACCTTTTTCTCTTAGGGGGGCTGAGCAACCCCTTTCTTTTGGTCACACCCTCCATGTCTAGTTGTGGACACTCTTGTTTTCCCTCAGTGATCAGTTTTCTTCTTGAGAATAGACTAGCCCTTGGTCCACCAGGTGTGGATGCATCTTTTCAGAAGGACAGTTACTTAACAGATGCCCCCTTTACAAGCAAATTATAAAGCGCAACATAATCACGCACCTTACTTCCCTTCAACCAACCACCTAGTGCTTTCACTGAAATGTTTACAAAATCTACCCAGGAATAACTCTGGGTTTTCGGAGTCTCTCTGAATCTTATCCTGGTTTCCTTGGTGATGAGTCTAAAACCCTCAATCAGGGTATCCTGCATGAGGTCATAGGACTCAGCAGCTATTTCATTCATTGTCAGGAGCCTATTCCTACACTTATTATTGAGCTGTCTCAATTTACAAGACCTCTCAAAGGCTGTAAATCATTTGATGATATCATAAACCTCTGAGTATTTTGGGGCAATCTCTTTGGGGAGTTTAGGGTCAAAGGCTTCTTCTTTCTCCCTATTTAAGTTGTTGCTGCCATCAGAGATGGGACCTAGACTCATCTCCATTCTTTAACCTCTACTGCTATCCTCTTGGCTAGTTTCTGAAGTTCTGCATCTTCAGTAGCAATATCTTCTGAGGTACTGCTAGGAGCGCTCACAGTGGTGTTGTTTTCTGAGGGACTGGTGTTGATTCAAGTGGCAACTTCATCCACCTCAGGGTTTTCCTCATCTTCCACAGGGATGAGTTATTTACTTGCCAGGGAAACCATATATATATATATATATATATATATATATATATATATATATATATATATATATATATATATATATATATATATATATATAAATTTTATTGTATAGTTAATAAAAACCGTAACAATTTACATAAAACAACATTCAGCAAACATTAGCTTAAAACAAGTTTCCATAAGATTTCCTTTCATTTCGTGAACTCGGCATAAAATGTATAAAAGAAATTCATGAATCAGTATTTACATATTTCACATTATTAGTAAGAGACGTCCATCTGTCTTTTTGACCACAAGTCTGAAGGATCTGAAATAGCAATCATTTAATTTATTTTTTTCCTTTTCACCTTCATCCTAATCGAGATTATCTTGGTAAGGACTTGCTTGCTTTCAATAGTTTTTCATGAGCTTGCAAAAACTTTATCATTCTGCAGTTCATTTGGGGGTCAGTTGGATTCAGGCCTCCAATAATGGAGGTTCTACATGAACGTATTCTCCTGCCTAGGAAGGTTTTCTTCAGAAAGGTAACACGCTCGGGTTGCAGCTTCTTGCAATGGCATATTAGATGAATTAAGTCTTCCTTTTCGTGACCACAGAGACGGCATTCTTTTGACTCAATATGCTTCCAAGATGGTTCGTCGTCTAAAGTTGGAAATTTGCCAAAACACAATGCCATTAGTTGTTTTTTAATATAAATAGAGAACGTGGTGTCTAGGTAGGCCGCCGGTTTAAGAGTTTTGTAGTTATTAATCACAGTCCAAGAATGGGAGCGATGGGAGAAAATGCCTTTGTCTGTTATCAACGAATGAAGTTTTGCTGCTCTATTTAATGCCTGCTTAAATGATAAAAAGGCAAATTTTTATTCCAAAGGTTAGAAGAGCATGTTGCCTCTAATGCACTGGTCAAAAATGTTGTTGCCTGCGATTTTTTTTGCCTTTCCAATTCCAGCCATAAGAATTTATTGAGGTTATTTTCACTAGCACTTTGCTTGATTCGATACCACACCTTTACATATGTATAAGTCTGCCCAGTGATTCGTTCATTAAACCAAATTCTAATCGCATTTGCGCAGGTGAGACAGAACTGGGAATTTGAAGAACCTTTTTATAAATTTTTGCTATTAATTTGTTAAGAATTTCTGAGTTTTTTTCCGTGCATGGTGGCGCTGGCATATGATAAGGTTGGCAGTGCTTTGCCAGAGATAATTGTCAGGAGTGGCCTCAGGGATGGCCCTTCCAACTTCTTTGCCAATATATATATGTACCAACACAAATTGACTTCTTCGTATAATCTCTCATCTAGGAAAGCTACCTCTCCACATTAATATTGCTCATATTGTATTACAACAATGGTTGCGAGATCAAAGAACTCACAGACAAGAAATCTGAAGGAGAAAGGAAATAGAAGAATCTGATGCCAAGCAGGAGTTTTACACCACTATATGGGAAGAGTTGTAGAACCCACCAGTGTCATTCACATCAGGCATCCTACAAATCAAGGAAGCAGTGCAAGACCAGTGATTACAAAAAGAGAATTACTGTCACACAGTCCTAAGAGGAAGCAGAGTGACCTGCTCAGTGAAAGACAATGCAGGTAGTGAACCTTCATCTACTCACACAGGCATGCACATAACGAAATGCCATGATCCTTCCAGACAGTAACATGAATGAAACATGTATACCTCCTGCTCAAGCCACGTTTTTATCCATGACAAAGGGACCCAGTGAATAAAAATAGCCTTTTGGATCCCTCTAGTCATTTTAACACACACCCCCCTCCTACTCTACTCACAACTAGTCATTCTCCCTCACTCTCCACATCAGGAAAAAGACAAGTACTCTGGCAAAGTGCCCAGTAGGGGCACACATTTGGGTACTGCAGCTTGCCTAACGAGGAGCTGTCCGATGATGAAGCTTTTGTTTACAGCTGATCTAGGGGCGCATGTGCTGGACCTTACATAGCCCCAGTCCCTCCTCGTTTGTTAATGTTTTTTCTCTGGCAGCAGCACAGATGGGAGGAGGCAGTCATTAACCTGCTAATGTTTGTTGATTACTGAATCATTTTGGCACATGACAGTTAGCACTGGTCTCCAACTGGAAGCAGTCTGCACTCGCTTTGTTCAGAAGCACATGAGGTGATATTTAGATGGAGGCCCACAGAACTTACACAAGAGCTTTTTTATGCCCCTCTTGAGTTTACCTGGGTTGAATTACTATCTAATCCAGCCCGAGGGAGCACATCATTTATTCTCTGGTACCCATGGTTCTGCCTTCTGCAGCTAGATTTTACGAGAGCTGTGGCCGGAAGGAGAATGTTTCATCATGTGTCTTTACGTTTACTGACTCTGCGTCCTTCTTCTGGGGGATGACAAGCAAAGAAAAGAAGCCTAATATTCAATGTTTCACTAAAAAAAATGTTCACCTGTGACCTGCCAACACTGTCCAAAGGTGTCTGTTTCGTTCGGACATAGATAAAGAGGTTGGAATTATCTGTATATTTTTTATGTATTGAAATAAAATATTGGCAGAATTGTTGTATCCCGAGCAGTAGAGGTCCAAAATAAGTGTGTCCACTAATGTATGTTTTCTTCTTTTATTTCTCAAAACAGCATTCTCTCAAACAGCTTTCAATTGGATCCTTGCCAACACGTGTTTCGTCTTTGAGCAAAATATGCCATAGACTTCTACTGCTCGGGATACAACAAATCTGGCATTATTTTTGTGGACTTGTTCCACATATTTGATGATGGTTGGATGGACATCACCCTTATCCCTATGAGCATCCTGATATTGTGAAACGTACTATTTACAACTCAGCGCATTTAATACCCAATCATCTTTTTCTGTTGCTTTAATTGAAATTGCATTAAGGAGATGCATTTCAAAAACGTTTACTGGCTCTTACATTGTAGGGGACTTTTTCTGGCTGACTATATGGAATAAAATGAAAATTATTGTTAGAAATTGAATTTCTGGTTTGCGGAGGGTTGCGCCAAAGCCAGGTAGAAACCACCACTCTAGTCAGGGTAAGGGGGAAACACAGACTGTTGATAACCCCTGCTCACCCCCTTAGTAGCTTGGCAAGAGCAGACAGGGTTATACCCCAAGGCAATGTGTAAAGTATTTGCACTAATACGCACAGTAACACAGTGAAACACCACAAATGTACACCACACAGGTTGTTATAAAAATATAAATATCTTTATCTAATTTAGGCAAGATCAAAATGACATATCCAACAAACATATTAAATGTGATTTCAACTACTAAGGTTCTCTTGTAATATTCTTTTTAAAAATGTGTAGCTGCAGTATTTCTTTGGTAAAACAAACTGGTAGGTTTCTGTTGTCAAAAGCAAAGCACTGGTCTCTTCAGCTCCTGCACAGTTCTGTTATCATCTGCACAGTTCTGTTGTCATCTGTTCAGTTCTCTCATTGGTAACGGGCCTTCCCCGACTGGCGGTGGCTCCGCTTGCAGTAATTGCCAAAAATATGCCCCCCAAATGATGGAAACAAATAGGGTCCTTAGACGCGTGCCCCAGTACCGCAGCTCTACTGCTGGGCTGGTAGGGGCCATGCAAATGACCTCAAGAATGGAGCCTGTCAGGGTCTCATGCGCACTGCGCAGCACCCCCAGTCGCAGCGCAGCAATGACGGACCCCAGGACACACTCTTAGTCTCTGCGTGGTCCGGACTAGCGCCGTGACCACGCCTTCCTTTATTTATAGTACGCGCGGCCGTGACACGTCACGGTCGCGCTAGCGCAATGCTACGTGCGTAACCACTAGACCGCGTACATGCGGTCTTCAAACATTACACTCCTTTCAACCTTTTTTAAATCAAAAGAGAAAACGAAAAAACCACAACAGTAGTCTGTCTCAGAGTCACTGGGTTATCCAGGGACAGGTGATAAATCAAAATGGCCGGCAGGCCTGTTACCAGTTTGACGAGCAGGTACCACAGTCTTAGCCCACAGCAAAGTCCGCCAGCTGCGAAGAGGGCGCGGGGTTTCTTCTCAATTCATAGCCCGCAGCTTCCCCTCGGAACAGGACCCTTCGAGGAGTGTCTTGTCGGGCTGGGGTTGGTGATAGCCCGTCGCCGGAGGGGTGGAGGCTATCTGCATCTGACCTCCAGGAGTCCTGAGAGTTCGCCACAGTTCTTTCCTCGGGGCTGCCTTGCACACTCCCTGGGGGGTTGATGCCGGACGCCATGGGGCTTGAGGTGGTTCTGTCTTGGTCTTGATTCTGTTGTTCTCCAGATGGGGTGACTGCTCGCTTGAAAAATGATACGTTGCGTGTGATGCTCTCGCCGTCGTGCTGGGCAGTTACCATCGTGCCCGACCGGCGAGTGACTGTCCATGGACGGGGCTCAAACGAGAGCCTGAACTTGCTCCCGGGGAAACGGTCCCTCACGTAGACCCAGTCTCTTTCCTCTATGGGTGATTGTCTGGCCCGGCGTCTGAAGCTGGCATACTCATTCGAGCGTCTTCTGTTTCGCAGTGTTTGCTGGGGGTCTGCCTCATTTGGGGTCCAGGTGCGATGATGAGGAATGGTGTCGCGGACAATTCTGCCCATAACGGGGGGTCCCGGGGCGATAGTAGTTGTGCGATGAGGTGTTAGCCTGTATTGCCTCAGGAACGTGTACAGGGCCCTCTCGACTGGTGTCCCTTCTGCCTGAGCGATCCTGATGACTTTGTTGAGGGTACTCATGAACCGCTCCACCTCGCCATTGGCTTGAGGCCATCTGGGGGTGATCTTCCTGTGCTGAATCCCCCATTCCTGGAGGTAGTCGGCGAACTCCTGGCTTTGGAACGGTGGCCCGTTGTCCTTCTTCATTTGTTCAAAAATGCCATGTGTGGCGATTATCTTTTCCAGTTTGGCAGTCACTTCCCTGGCGGTCAAAGATGTTATTATTTCTACTTCGGGATATCTCGTCAAATCGTCGATGACGACGAGCATGTAGCGGCCGTCCGGAAGGTGTCCAAAGTTGGCGCTTACTCGTTCCCAGGGCTTCGTCGGATCATCCTCAGTGATTATTGGGGCCGGAGGCTCGGGTGGACCTGCCGCTTGGCACCAGTGGCATCCTTTTACCAGCTGTTCGACCTTATCATCCATCTCCGGGAACCAAACTTTTGCTCTGAGCCTGCTTTTTGTTTTCACGATCCCTTGGTAGCCGCGATGGGCCAGCTCGACGGCCTGTTGTGTTAGACTCGCTGGCATTACAATTCGGGGTCCGCGGAGAAGGCACCCTTGGGCATCCACCGATAGTTCATCCTTCACTCTGAGGATCGCCTCTAGGGCCTTCTTGGCCTCGGGAGTTCTCTGACCCAAGGAATTCTGGAGTGACTTCCAGTCGCTGTTTCGTGACTCTTCTATTGCTAGCTGGAGGATCTCGTCACTGCGGGTCGCTTCCACGATCAGGTCGATGCCCATAGGTAGGGGTCGTGAGCGCTCCAGGATGATCCTTACGTACTCTTCCGTTTCTTCCGCATCTTCCCGTTCCTGTGTGGTAGCCGCTCGGGGATGCCCGGAGAGGTAGTCGGCCGGGTTGTTTGCGCCGGGCTTGAACTCCAGCTTGTAGTCATACTCTTGGAGCTGTAGGATCCACTTCTCGATTCTAGGGGGAGGCTTGGAGACTGATCCCCGGAAGAGGGGAAGTAGAGGCTTATGATCGGTGGATACGGTGAAGGGATGTCCATAGACATACACGTGGAAGTGCCTGCAGGCCCAGTGGATTGCGATGGCCTCCCTTTCAATTTGAGAATATCGCTGTTCTGTCTCCGATAGGGAGCGGCTCGCATAGGCTATAGGCACCCAGTCCTCTCCGTTTTGGCTCTGTGTCAGTACTGCCCCCAGTCCATACGGGCTGGCGTCAACAGCGATGTTGGTTGTTTTGGTGGGGTCGAAGTACGACAGAGTGGTGTTGGCGGATAGGGCGGCTTTGGTGTTCTGGAACGCCAGCTCTTGTTCTTTTCCCCAGTGCCATGGGGTGGTGGATTTCGTAAGCTCCCTTAGTGGTCTTGTGAGGTTGGAGAGGTCAGGGATGAACCGCCCGCAGAAATTCACCATTCTGAGGAAACTCTGCACTTTTGACGTGTTGGTCGGGGCGGGGCTGCTTGCACGTCTCTCACTTTTTCAGGGTCTGGCGCTACTCCCTTGTCGGAGAAGGTGTATCCGAAGAAGCTGATGGTGTTCTGTAGGAACTGAAACTTCTCTCTGTGTAGCGTAAGGCCTGAGTCTCTGATCCTTTGTAGTACACTCCTGAGCCTCCGGTGGTGCTCTTCCACGGTGTCGGCGTATATCAGCAGGTCGTCGCTGACATTGAGGACTCCTGTTATTCCGCTCAGTACCTCTCGAATTGTGTTTTGGAATACTTCCGCTGCACTTGATATCCCAAAGTTGAGCCTACGATAGCGCCGGAGTCCGATGTGAGTGGAGAAAGTGGTGATATATCTTGAGTCCGGGTGCAGTGTCAGTTGGTGATATCCTGACCTCAGGTCCACTTTGGAAAACCACTTCGCTCCATTTAACTCTCCCAGAATGTCGTCTATCGTGGGTGTCAGATGTCTTTCTCTTCTTACTGCAGCGTTGGGCAGGCGCATGTCGACGCAGATGCGCACTTGCCCTGGTTGCTTGGGTTTTCGCGCCACCACGATTGGCGATACCCAGGGGGTGGGTCCACTGACTTTCTCGATTATTCCCTGCTTTTCGAGGTTCTCCAGCTCCTGTTCCACCTTCTTTCTTAGATGGAATGCTATCCGTCGATGACGCAGGGCCACCGGCTGAATGGACCGGTCGATGTGTAAGGATACTTCCTTTCCACATCCGATGCCTTTGAAGACGTCTTCGAATTCTTCAATGATCGTTTTGAGTTCTTCCTCTAGTACTGCCATTGCGAAAGATATTAGATGCAGTTCTTCGGCTGTTTGGCCGCTGAGTAGCATTCCACTACCTTCTTTGGTGACATAGATGGTAGATGGTGCTCTCTTGTCCTGGTGTTGTACTTCCGTTTGGAAGCACCCGATCAGCGGTATGGGTGTCTTTTGGCCATAAGCAAAAACTCTGATCTTCGCCGGTTTTAGACTCGGTTTGTCTCGCAGTTGAGCATAAAAGTTTGCCGCCATAAGTTTGATGGATGCACCTGTATCGATGGTTGCTCTCACCTCTTGGTTCTGTATCATTATTCTGCACTTCGGGAGTCACCGTTTTTTCCTCAGCGGCTGATCTATGGCAAACACATAGTGTACCGGGTAGCTGTGTGTGTCTTCCCGTATGGCGTGAGCAGCTTCGGGTTTGGGCTTGGACGACCTGCATACAGATGCGAAGTGATTCATGCGCCCGCATGACCCGCACTTTCTTCCTCGGGCTGGGCAGTCTTGTGCTCTGTGTGGCGCACCACCGCAGTATCCACAGTCTTTGCGGCGTTCTAGCGGCCTTCCTCTCCCCGCCGGGTGTTGTTTAGGCCGCACCACGTTGACGTGTTCCGCTACGTGCACCTGTTCTGTTTTAATTGGTCTGTGGAGAGCTGCTTCCATATGAGACGCCCTCGCTTGGGATAATTCTTTAGAGCGGCCCAGCTTTAGGATCTCCACTAGTGGTTTGCCATCCTCTTGGAGGATTTTCACCCTCAGGTCGGAGGAGTAACAGCCTTGGATGATTTGTCCGCGAATTTCTTCTTGCTCGTCGCGGAATCCGCACGTGCTCGCGAGCTCCTTCAGGCGGCCATGGAAAGCGTCGAGGGATTCTTCCGCTTCCTGTCGCGCTTGCCGGAATATGAATCGCTCGTAGTCCTTACTTTGCATCGGCTCAAAATGGGCATTGAGCGCGTTAAGGAGCGTGACATATGTGTGTGGAGTTGCTTCGGTCAGGGTCTTGTAGATCCGATAAATATCCTTCCCACAAAGACATAGTAGGAGCGCCCTGCGTCTCTCCCTCGCCGTACCTGCGCCTTCGAAGTAGAATTATAGCCGTTCAACCCAGTCCTTCCATCTTGGGGCAAAGGCAGCTGGCGCGCCGTCAACGGAGAAGGGCTCAATTGGCGGAATGGACGCCATGGTGGGGGAAGGTGCAGTCTCTCACTGCCTCGGGCACACGGGGCAAGTAGCCGCAGGGCCGATGTTCTGCACCGACTGGGCCGCCGGGATACTCCTGCAGGGAGCGTGACGCTGGGCCGTCCTTAAAAGGGCCTATTCAGGACACTGAGCATGGGTGTGCTTTACTGTCTTCCAGTGCCACTGGTGGCGCGGGGATTGCGTAGGACAGCAGTGCAGGATTCTCTGCTTGGGCCTGGGCACCTCGGGGGCTTCGTAAAAAAAACTGAGCACCTCTCTGACCTTCTGGCAGCTGAGAAGTTATGCGCGCGCCGTCATCCACTCGCTCTGGGGGCCTCACATCCCACGTGGTACCGCCAGCAGGGCTCAGCCAGGCACAGGACATCGCCGATCAGTAGAGGGGCGGGGCAGGTAGTGCTTCAGGGCACACCATGGGCTCTCTAGGCCCTCGTCGCCATTGTCAGGGTCTCATGCGCAGCGCCCCCAGTCGCAGCGCGGCAATGACGGACCCCAGGACACACTCTTAGTCTCCGCGTGGTCCGGACTAGCTCCGTGACCACGCCTTCCTTTATTTATTTATAGTACGCGCGGCCGTGACACGTCACGGTCGCGCTAGCGCACTGCTACGTGCGTAACCACTAGACCGCGTACATGCGGTCTTCAAACATTACAGAGCCCGTGCTACTTGACAAATAACTGCATGATCAGTGACAGGCCCGTTTATCAGAACAAGAGTCCCACTCTCCCACTACACCATTAAACGTTGTTCTACAAGAATGTCCCCACACACACTTCCAGTATGCGTGGATCGTATCTGTGCACGGCCCCGGTACTGTCACTCTGCTAGGGGCAGGTACGGGCCTTTGCAATCCCTGGTTTACTTCCAGTAGGCGGGAGACCTAGAGCGCTTTCCGGCAGACCTGCACCCCGTCCCCGTTGGTAACAACAAGGCGCTCCTTTGACTGTTTTGAGCGGTTACCTGGGGGCGCGGTCTTTCTCCTTCCTCCGCTTCGGCAGCAGCTGATCGCGGCGGATGAGCGGGGACGCCTAGCGCATCCAGTAACCCGGCGCAGCTTCAGCAGGTTTTGAGCCCTTTGTTGCCTAGGCGACGCTTCACTCCTTCCTGCATTCGGCGAGGCTCCTTCTGGCAGCGAGTCCTCCATTACCTAGGTGACGCGCCGCGCTGGGACCAATCACAGTGCGGCTCTACGGTGATGCGACGGACCCCTTCTCTGCGGCAGTGATCTCGGCCAGGGAATCTTCATGGCTCTTTTCTCCTGGTGGGTCCAGGCCGTGGCGGTGATTCTTCGGGGCACAGCACTTCCCTCGTGGGTTGTACTGGGCCAGCGGCGGTGATCTCGGCCCCTTTTGCCAACAGCCTCGGGTAGTGCACAGGCACGCACACTCGAGGTCTGGATGAGGAAGGCAAAGGCACGGCTGACCTCCCCTAGCCCCGCTGTGTGCCGATCACACACCGAACTCCCGAATCACATGGGCAGGCAGTCCTCATTATAAAGCACAGGTTATGCACAGAGACACGCACACAGCTCCTTGCACAAACATTTTCTTGGGGAACTGGATGTACCTGCGTTCCCAACAGGAGACTAGCTCTTCTCAGGCCCTTGGAGACTCTTAGGACACAGCACACAACAAAGTCCTTTCTTTTGAAGCATGGGGGGACAGAGCACAAAGCAAAGTCCTTTATCCTCACCCTCAGTGGAATCAGTAAACTGCACGCCAGCCCTAGAACACACAGCAAGGGCAATACTTCTCCTCAGTTTCTTCCGGTGATCTCCTTGGGCAGAGGTTCCTCCTTGGTTCCAAACTAGTCTTATTTACAGGGGTTTCAGGTCTTACCTTTTATACCCCAAAGATCTTTGTTCTCCATGTGTGAGGGGTCCAGGATCCAGTTCCAACCAGTTCTGGGTGCCCTCTGCCAGGGCAGGTCTTCTCCTTTTGTGAGTGTGGGCCAGGGCTATTAGACGCACCGCAGGAGGTGGAGCGAGCATTGTGGAAGGCAGGCACAGTCCTATTCAGGCCCAGGTGCAACCCCTCCCACCACTCTAAGTTTATATAGGTCTAATCAGTCTAGTGCTGACTCCCCAACCTCCTGCAGCCACCCCCAGCCCCTGTCACTCACAAACCAGACAGTCAATACACAAACAGGCAGAGGCACACAGAAAGGTTGAACAGGAAAATAGTCACTTTCTAAAAGTGCTATTTTCAAACATGGAATTTAAAAACCATCTTTCCTAAAAGATGCGTTATCACATTCTGAGTTCAGGTATACTAGACTTCAGCTTCCCATCTTGCTCCTATGGGGAGATATGCAGGTACACATGGGACACAGCATTCCCCATTCTATCCTAAGGGCAAGATGGCCATTCAATAGTGAAAAACGAAATTGGCAGTATTTCAGGACATGTCACCCACACTAGTAAATGTCCTACCTTTCGCATACACTGCACCATGCCCAGGGGGGTACCTTGGGCCTACCATAGGGGTGTCCAATGTGTAAGAAAAGGGAAGGGTCAGGCCTGGTCAGTGTGTACACTGGCCAGGACAACATGGCAGTTCACATACTGCGCACAGGCACTGAGGTGGCAGGTCTGAGACACCATTTTAGGGCTACTCATGTGGGTGGCACAATCAGTGCTGCAGGCCGCCTAGTAGCATTCGAATTACCAGCCCTGGAACTCTCAGTGACTTTTACTAGGAACTTTACAGGTAAAACAAATATGCCCAATCATGGATAATCAATCACAATAACAATTTACAGGGCGAGCATATGCACTTTAGCACTGATCAGCAGTGGTCAAGTGCCCAGAGTCCTATTGCCAACAACCACAGGTCAGGAAAAACAAGGGAGGAAGAAGCAAAAAGTTTGGAGATAACCCTGCAAAAAGGGCCTTTCCAACAATTATATTATAAAGCGCTTGAATGCCTGGAAGTGTCTTGGCGCTGCCTTTACTCAAGTCAATGTGAAGAGATCCACTCAGTGAGTGAGAGAGATTGTTAGGCAAAGCCAACTATGGACTAAACAGCCATGTTTTTAGGGCTTTCCTGAATTGAAGATTTGTCAGTTCCTTTAGTTTGGGGGTATGCCATATTTTGGCTGCACAGGTGACCAAGCCTCTGTCTCCCCAGGAGGATTTCTGAATTTGGGATGAACGCAATGTGCTAGAGGGGATGTACAAAGAAAAGCTGTGTTTAAGGTACTCAGGGATTAAATTAGGAAGTGCTTTAAAGGTGATGCACAGTCTTAAAAGAAATATGCTTCTGTATAGGTAGCCAATGTAACTCTTTAAGCACTAAAGATGCTGACTGATGCTTGGGGATTCCGTATAGAAACTGGATTGCCGCATTCTGCAATGTCTGCAGTTTATTAAGAAGTGTTAGTTGCATGTTGGTATGGAGTGCATTGCAGTAGTCCGATTTGGATAAGACGAGGGCCGTAACCACTGTCTTTGACAGGTTCTTATGAATGAATGGAAATATTTCCTAAGCACTTAAGAATGCTTAGACTTGTCAAAAAGATTTCTAAGTTTCTCAGGTCAGGTTCAGGTTTTATAGTCTTTATTTCGATTTAAAAAATCATAAAAGACACATTGTAACATATTTTAAAAATTTCAAAATTTTTAGATAATCTTAACAATCTTAACAATGTACATTTGGGGTGATTATAATTTAAGAACACCACAGCATCAACTTAATACAATAACTAAGCAAAATAAGATAGAACTAAACAAAACAAAACAGATCAAGACCACTCTTAAAAATATTATTAAACAACAAGAGATGCAAAGACAGACCTGTCCAAAGCATAATAAAAAATTATAAAATTCGAAGGATCTAGAAAGATACAATTAAGCAAAAACCATTCCTAATACAGGATACATACAAGATACATAGTATATTATCCTGTATTTAAAGAGGAAGGGAAACAGTTAAACTTATAATGGGGGCATCGGAAGGCTCAATCAAGGAGTTTATCTGCTTTTTTTTTTTTTAACCTGATAATCCAAGCCCACCCTAAGAATTTGGCTAGGCTCACCACAATCACCTCTGAGGTGTTGGTTCTTAAAACCCAAATGGCCTCTGCAGACTTTCTAAGAGGGAGGCGCTGAAACAGGGGTTTTAGCCATTTAGTTCGCGGTACTGAGTAGATAGGACAGGAAAACAAAAAATGGCCCTCGGTTTCCTTATGGCATGGACATCATCTACAGAATTCAGAAGCACCATTAGTCCAATTATTTGTGAAGGTGTTTAATGGCAAAGTTCCTACCCGAAACTGATGGTAGAGTTTCTTGTCCAGCGGTTTGGTGATAACATCCCAATATGACTCACGGGAGGGATCCAACTTAAAAGTCAGAAACCTTCCCGTGAGACTAGTAGAGCTGGAGGCAGAAACACGTGCTTGGCGGAGCGAAGCCCAATACAATGCCTTGAATTCCTGTTTGGAGGGAAAGGCGCTGGTACTAGGGGATATCCACAGCTGTTCTAACCCCTTGTCTGCTAGGGTACTTTTTACCATTTGGAGCCAAGGAATTCTCCCGGAACCCCCGATTGACCTTACTTCAGCCAATTCCTTTGCAAAAAGGGTGAGATCGGGGGAGGTCCATATGCGCCTCCAAAAGGCCACCAATCTAAATCTGGCCATCTCATTAATGGGAAGGCACCCCAGATCTAAACAAAGGGGAATGGATGGGGTCGATTGGGGAAGTCCTATTAGATTCCGTAGAAACTTACACTGGGTTTTAAATAGACTTGAGAGATCCATGTAACCCCAGAGGTCTGCACCATATAAGATTGCTGAATTAATCTTGGTGTCATAAATCTTAAGTGCTGGGGTAACCCGTTTTGTAATTGATCTCTTTTGCTCATTTAATAAACAACCAGTGAGTCGGGCGAGCTTAAGCTGTTGGACACCGACTTGGTCTTTCCATCCCAGACGACGGTCAAGAGTAACCCCCAAATATGTCATAGTCTCAACTTGTTCCAGGTTGACTCCACTCATGCTTACAGAGCTCCGGACAGGATGGTTCCTTGTAAGGACCATAAACTTGGTTTTGCCCACGTTTACCTTAAGGTCATTAATGACACAGAACTCCTCGAAGCGGTCCAACGCCCGCTGTAGTCCGCTACGTGTTCTTGAGAGGAGTAGGGTGTCATCGGCGAAGATGAGCATTGGGAACCTAGTCCCTGCCAGCAAAGGGGCATCAGTGGGAGTGTCTGCGAAGAATTTGACCACTTGATCTATAAATAAAAGGAAGAGTGTAGGCGCCAGGACACACCCCTGACGGACACCTCGGGTTACAGAAAAAGGTTCCGTCACTTGTCCCTGACCTCCCCACCTCACCCTTGCATAGTTGTCTTCATGCATTTTAATTATTAGATCAAGTAGCTCCATGGGTATTCCTAATTCCCTCAAGACACCCCACAGTTTGTCCCTCGGCACTAGATCGAAGGCGGACTTCAAATCGATGAACGCTGCAAAGATGGTACCACCGCCAAGCAGGACCACCTTCCAATAGATCAGACAAAATCTGAACACCTGGTTGATGGTGCTCGTTCCCGATCTGAAGCCCGCCTGCATGGGAGATAGTATGTCCTCTAGTTCGATCCAACCTTGGACCCTGCCCAGGACCATGCGTGCTATGATTTTTTGAATGGAGTCGATGAGACTAATCGGGCGATAATTGCCCGGATTAGACCTGTCACCTTTTTTATGTATTGGGAGTATCTCCGCCCCTTCCATGACTTGGGGATTCTAGCTCGTTTGGCTATTGCATTAGCAATCTTAGTTATATAGGGCACCCAGAGAGCGGGGTTACCTCTGAACAAATCGGCAGGGATAAGATCCATCCCTGGCGCTTTCCCCCGCTGGGTCAGGCCAAGTGCTGGTTCTACCTCAATTTCAGAGAAGTGAAGTTTCTCCACGCAAATGGATGGCAGGAGCGCCTCACCCGATATGCATGGGGGGTTAGTATTCTCGACACTAAATTGTGCCGAATAAAAAGTAACCCAAGCTTCGGGAGGCACGTGGTTTGTGGGGGTGCGTGAGTCTGGGTCTTTCCCCCACTTTACTAGATCCCAAAATTTAGTCGGGTTATTCGAGGTGGAGGCATCCAAAAGATCCGACCAATACATATCCTCCCACTCCCTTTTGGCTTCCCACTGTATTTTCCTATATTGCAACCTAGCTGCTTTAACTGCATCCATGTTCCGGGATTTAACTGCCTTAATAAGGTGGTTCTCACTTTCTTGACTGATGTTAGCAATGCACCCATTTCTAGGGGCCACCAACTAGGGGACCAGAAGTTGGTTGGTTTCCCGAACAAGAGAACAGTTTTAGGCAATTATTGTTCATCCAGTTGCCAATATGCAGCATATATTCATGAAACCTAGCTGTAGTGTTATCAGGTTGCTGGACGATGAAACCGCAATCTGGGTATAATCAGCGTAGGATATCACTGAGAACCCAAACAATTTTATAAGCCTAGCCAGTGAAGTGACATATAAGTGAAAAAGAGTGGGACTTAAGGAGGATTCCTGTGGCACTTCACATAGGAGAACAAAGGGACGGGATACCAATTCATCAAAAGTTATGAATTGTTCCCGTTCACAGAGGAAGGATTTGAGAAGAGCTAAAGCTACCCTGATTCCTAAGGAGTGGAGATGGTCAATCAAGAGGTTGTGATTAAACGTGTCAAATGCTGCAGAGCGGTCTAACAACATCAGCGCTGCATTCCCTCCTTTGTCAAGTGTGGATCTTATGTTCTCAGCTGCCACAATTAGAGCGTATTCTGCACTATGATCCCTTCTGAAGCCAAACTGAGTGGGGTCATGCAGATTATTTGCATTTATAAAGGAAGCCAACTCCAAATTCTTGACTATCTTAGCCGAGAAAAGCAGACGAAATATTGGTAGATAGTTGCTAGGATCTGCAGAGGATAAACTGGCCATTTTTGACTCAGGGTAGAATTGAGGCTTGTTTCCAGGACTTAGGGAAATAACGTGAGCTGAACATGTCATTAAAAATGTCAACTAGATGAGCAGATATAAGATTCAAGAATATGAACTAGTTTGGGACTATTACAGAGTTGTGCTCAGACAGGTTTTCAAACAGTCTGATTTTTCAATAAGCCTTTTTATTTCAGACACAATGCGGGTTGAAAGACATTTGTGATGTGTTATGCCAATCAAAAGTTGAATGTTACTCGTTTTATGATATGTTGTATTGCAGGATGAAAGAATCCTTATTACAACCAAGGACGAATTTGATCCTGAACAACTTTACATGTAGTTTTCAGGTGTGTGAGCGCTCATGGTGTCAAATTGCAGCTACTTTTGTTTCTTTTCTGATTGCACATGTTTGAAAGACATCTTGTGTAACTATGTCAAAGGTTGAATATCACCCTGTGACGTTTATATTGAAATATGCAAGATCCCCTGAGTAGGAAAGCATGAATAGAAAGACTCCTGGTGGTGTTTATTGTGAAGTGTGCAAGATTCCCTGAATGGGTCAACATAGGTTAAAAGACACCCTGTGACTTTATAGTGAAGCATACAAGGTACCATGAGAGGCTAAGCACAGGCGATGTTTATCATAAAGTGTGCAATATACCCGAGTGGGTAACCGCATGTCAAAATACATCATTTAGCATTTATTGTGAAGTGTTGAAGAAGCCATGGGAAGTTAAGCACATGTTGAAAGATACCCCTCGAATGTAATTTTTGTGGCATTGTCAGCAGAGTCTGTTAGCCTGGTTAGCTGGTGCAGTCTGGTGGTGTGTGGTAATGTGCTATTTCTTTTTTTGTGTGATTGTTCCATGCAACACTTATTGTCACACAGTTTTTGCACCCTCCATTCCCAAGAAAAGGTGTGCAGTGTAGAAGAATAGAGAGAAGGGCTCTCATCAAGAGGACTGGAGCCAGCAACAGATCAAAAATCTGAAACGCCCAGCACTTGGGTAATTAAGGCAAATATATTTTTCTTGATGCAGGCAACATGTTTAAAATTCTATAGGTTGTTTTTATTGCTGGGTGAAATTGCATTATTTGTTATGACAAAGTTTCGCGTAAGTCCATAAAAATTTTGCGAAATTATACTTTTGTAGTAAGATGTGATTTGCTGGTATCTTGCCTCTCTCTTTTTTAGGTCAAGCCTACTGCGCTTACACTGCAGGATGATCTTCTGTATATACTTTGTGGGGTTTGAATCCTCCTATTGCTTTGCATTGGTCTAGTTTGTTATCTTGTAAGCAATCTTACTTACTATTGGTTACTTTGACTTCCCGCTATCGCATTTTTCCAAGTTGTTCTCTCCCTGGAGTATTACCCCAATACTTGAAGGTTTCCGCTTTTTTGTATGTTACTTTCCCTTCAGGGACTATTTTTTTTAAATTCCAATGCACACTTCCCTGGCTCGGCACTTTATTTTTCACATGCTCGCTCTCCTCCCCTTGCTATCTCTGGCTCCCCTGGTACAGCGGCAGCCCCTCGCCTCCTTGACCCTTTGGAATCTCATTCCCTGTGCTTTCTGGTCGACTGGAGCTTCCATTGGGCGTCAAGAGGCTGAGGGCCCTTGAGGCCGCAGGGCCGATGTGTTTGCAGTAGATAAGGATTTGTGTTTTGATGATATTATATTTAATTAAAGTTGAGTTTGAATGTAACATTGCCAGTTTGACCTATTCAGGCACAGGGGTGATCTGTGTTGACCCCTGCCAACTTTCCATGCATAGCTTCGCCTAGGCGTTATGTACGGCTTGCCATAGAAGCACGGCAGGCATGGCTGAAGAATCAGTCATGCACCAGACACCAAATAACAACAATGCTGTCTCCATGTACTTTATTCATGCAGGCCCACAATAATGAAATGATTAACACTGGCACCAGGGGATTAAAGTATAATAACTGGCCTCGAGCACGTGCAGGCTCAAGTCACTCGTGACGCCTGTGTGGGATGCGTGTGTGGTGCAAGTGTCCCCACTCCCATAGTGGAGTGGCTACTAAATCAGTGGCTGTCAAGACACTAGAACATGTCTCGCAGGACACAACATTCCTCCCAAATTTTAATAAAATAAAGGTTCCCTAGTCCAACTTTTAGGGAGAAATAACAATGAAATATACATCACAGGGTCCATCAGCTTCTCGGGTCAGGCATCCAGAAGACAGCAGACCAGGACTGGTGACTCCGACCATAGCAGGACAATCTCAGCAGGCCCTCATCATTTAACCTGTGTGATTCTTGACATGAATGCTTGCTTGGAGATTTCCGCTGCACTCTAGGAACATGCCGGTGGAAACATGCCCTTTGGTCCCAGGTGGCTTCCTTTCGCTGATCTTGAGGATGGTATGTGGTGATTAATAACAGTTCATTAACTGGGTGCATCAGGATCATGGTTGGAGTCCATGGTGAAAGTTCACTGGATTATTTCTGGATCAACTGAAGTCTCTCTTAGGCTGTCTTGCTGTGTCCGGTAACCTGCAGGTGGGGCAATGTCTCTTTCAGTTCTCTCGCCTGAGGAGGCCCTTCATCGGGCTTGTCATGGGACTGCTGGTAGGCTGCGAAGGGGGTGTGTGTGTACCAGCTGGGGGCAGCTGCAAACCACTGAGGAGCCAGTAGCCAGTCTCTCGCACAAACCTCAAGGGTGTATGGGTCTTGGTCAGGACATGCTCTCGCTGCTGCAGTTCAGGTGCAGACCAGGTTAGCAGGTAGCCTCTGAGTCTTCTTTTTCGCTAGCTTGGCAATGTTGTCGGACTCCATTCCAGGAGTATTTGAGATGGTGTTGATAGACGCACTTGATGATGACTGGTGGGTGATGACTTGCCTTGATGGTTGCAGGCGTTTCGTCTGGAGTCAATAACCTGAGGCAGGCAGTGGCCAGGTATCTCCATGTTCTCCTGGGTCGCCCTTGAATCCATGTACTTGGACTTCTTGGGCTGTTGAGACTTTGATGATGGAGGAGTGATGAACACTCTGAGAAACGTGAGGCATGAGACTCAGTTCATGCAGGTTGTACGGCGTACCCTTGGACTTCCAATGTGCGGTTGCCAGTTCCTCCTCGGGTTATCCCCCTCTTCCCTTGCTGTTGCTGTGTCAGGACTCACTCCTGTTGTAGCATGGGTTTTCTTCATTGTCAGGCCTTGCCACGCACGACTGCCTCTTCTGACCTCAGCTGGTTGTCCGATTCTTGGTGTAGACCCTCTGGTTACACTTCCACGTTTCTAGCTGAGTGCGGTGTCATGCACATGGCACTGATGATGTAGCTGCCATTGGGCCTGGATGACAGGTGGAGATGATTAACTAGGAGGGGAAATTTCTGGATGGACGTCGTAGGCATGTGACTGCCTCTTCTGAATCTTGTATTGCACCTCTGGCATTTGCGGTCTGGAGCAGGGATGCCACTCGACTCCAACTGCCGACTCTCGATGCTGGACGGTCTCACTGTGAAGCAACAGGAGCAACGTGATTTGCGCTTGCTGCGGCTTACGTGTGGTTCTCCCTTGGTGCTGTCGCCAGGGCCGTCGATCCGCCTTGGTGGCTGTCTGGTTTCTTTGGAGGTGTTCTTGGCTTGTGGTGTTATGCGTCCTCTTGCTTCTTCTTTCGTTGTCTTTGACGCACCTGCCTTCGTCCAGCTCTTCTGGGTGACACGATTTCCAATCTTCTTCTTCTTCAGGTGCAATGACATGCACCATGTTTTGACAAGGCCAATGGGCCTATTAACTTCAATGGTCTCCGGACCACTCAGGCAAACCTTCAGTCGCTCTTCTTGGCTGCATGGCGAGCAGCCACTCATGTTGGATGCTCCCTCTTCAGGCAGCTTCTTGACGCCCCTACTCCCGGTTTTCCCTCTCCAGGGAATGGCTTCCATGGGCAGGGGTGAGCTATGGCGTCTTGTCTCTCCTACTCCTGCTGTTCCCCCTCCAGGGAATGGCTTCCACGGTCTGAGGTGAGCTAGTGGTGGCGGCTGGCCACTTGTGGTGTACGACTCTCTTCTCGTCAGCTTGGGGTCACTGATGACTCCTTCATGCAGCAGTGTGAGGGAGGACACTGTTCTGCATTTTGCCCCCTTCCGGGTGCCATTGCTGTTGCTTCTGTGGAGATGTATGGGACCTCCCTGCTGATTCCAGCAGTGCTTCTTTCCTTTGGAGGGGTTTCTTTTCCTCCTGGGCAGTCACTCATGCTGGCGCGCTTCTGGGTGCATTTGTCACACACCTTGGACTGCACAGGCTTCATCTTTTCTTGGACACCCTCTTCTGGCACTGGGTGTGCCTGCTCTTCCTCTTTACGGTGGTAGTATTTTACCGACAGGGGCTTGTGGTGCACTCTTCTTACTTGTGGTGGTGTCAAATGGCCACTGGGGTTAGAGCACTCTGCACCAGTCTTTCTTGCGCCTTTGGCGGGGATAGCCACCATGAGACGTTGCTGTCTTGTGGATCTTTTAACCTTGTTGGTGGTAGCTGTCATGGGCGTTGCTGCTTGTTTTTTGGGCTTTGCATTTCTAGCGCCTCCCTGCGGGGTATGTCAGTCTCTCCCCATCCTTTGCAGAGGAGGCAAACATTGCTCTTTTCTTACACCAACAGAGTTCAGGAATGTAGAACTGGTGAGGCATTCCTCCATGTGTATCTTGTCATGCTGGGTGCTGCATGTGCTTGCGTTTGGGAGTTGGTCATACTTGCCCTGTGTGATTGTTCTGGCTGTCGCACTGCTGACTAAGTCTGGGCAGTGCTTTCCTAGGCATTGTGGTAAAGTTGGCTGAACCCTGTACTTCCGTATGGGCCTTGGACATTCTTCCCAAATTATCCCCACCACTGGGCATGGGGCCCCACAATGTCAGCCTTTCTGTGCAAATGTGTGCTAGGACCTTCCTTGCATGAGGAAGTTCCCATTCTGCCACTGCAGGTGTTCCTCTGTAGTGTCCTTGGGTGGTGTGGCTGCAGTACCACAGGTGGCCACTGGGTGGCAGTGCAACTCTACGGTTGTACTAGGCCTGGCATTCCTTCTCTGAACTGCGGGTGTGCAGCTCCTGCCTGCGACGTGGGGAGGGGGTTTACTCTGTGTGCTGCAAGTCTTCTGTGGAGGTAGGTGGAGTGTTCCCCTGGCCCGACTGCATGGCTCCCTGGGTTGATTGTGGGCACACCTGTGACTGTTTGGGGGCACTACCGACCCTGTTCTCTGTTTGTTGCAGGGACCAGCAGGGGTTGCTGGCCCGGTTGCGATGTTGTAAGCTGGGTGGCACTGCAGTCGCTTCACCATGGACCGTTTATTACTCCTAGAACTGGGAGTTCTCGCAGGGGAACACTAGCGGGGCAATGCTGCTGATGTCCTTCCTAAGTTTGCCCCGTGTGCTGCGTGTCCAGGGAATATGCGCTCGCCCGCCACTTTCCTTCACAGGCTGTAGTGCGGCCTTCCAGCTTGTAGTGTCCTGCAAGGACACAGTCTAGTTGTTTTCTTGTGACCTCACACTGTGCACCCACCCACCACAGACGTCACTGGGTCAGGTGACGCTGAGAATAAAAGAACCCGAGCGCACGTGCTCGTGGCCAGAGTTCCACGCCCTAACTGGTGTCCTGTGTCTTGATTTATGTCACCATGCGGGCCTAGGGCCCCATCTTTACATTGGCGCCGAGGCGGTAACGCTAGCCACGCGTGCCACGGCTGAAGAACCTCGGGGGGAAAAAGGAAAAGAGAGCTGCCTGCTGCAAAGGCACACCCCCTGGGAAACCAGCCAGCCGCCGAGAGGCCCACGAGGCGTGTGTCGAGCCCCGGGCCTGGAGAAGAATGAGAAGGTGACCAGGAGCTCACCCCGCACCTCTCAAGCCTGCTGTAGCCCGCCCTGCCGTGGCGGTGCCCTTAGAAGACAAAGAAGCCATCGCGGTGCCCACCCGCGGAAGAACAGGCCCGTCAGCCGAAGGTGAGCCCTGGACTGTAAAGCACCCAAAAGCGGAGCCCACCCGCCATAGGCTATAGGCGCTGACTCGCCAGCTACGTCCAATTAATTAGGCAAGGCTTGCGGAGCCCACCCGCGGCCTGCCTGCAGCGACGCGGCGTCGGCCGCAATTGCCCCGTAATTAAGCAAGGCTCGCGGAGCCCACCCGCGGCCTTCCTGCAGCCAGCCCCGCAGCGGGACACTAAATGCAAGCGGAGCCCACCCGCTGAGAACATTAATTAAGCAAGGCCAGCGGAGCCCACCCGCGGCCTGCCTGCGGCGTCACCCACCCCGCCGCACTGCGTGTGTGAAAAGTGGCGGCGGGGCGAAGAATTCCAAAAGAAAGCGCCCGCAGCGTGAGGGGAGCTGCCGGGCGCCCAGAGAAAAGAACTGAATCTTAAGCGGAGCCCACCCGCATAGAAGCGCCGGAATGGTAGTGTCCACGAAGCAAGTGCCATCCCGCAAAAACACACACATGGCCCTCAGTTCCCCCACCCCCCCTCTGCGCAGCATACGGGAAAAGTGAAGCTGCGGTGGGCAAGAGCAGGAAAGCGGCAATCTGCCTGCGGCCGGAGGGAGTGAGCCGTCCCCAGCGCTACATATCCCCTGCCAGAGCCCAGCGCGAGTCCGACGCTCAACACCCCAAGAACCGAAAAGGGGAGAAAAAGGAAGAGGCAAGACACAGTGTACGGCTAGCGCCGAAAAGGCATTAAACAGTGCGGCCCGCGGCCGCAAAACAAGAGGACTGTGTTTCCCCCCCGCCCCCTCTGCCCGCATGAGGACCGCGAGAGACAGCCGCGGGCAGGGAAGGTGAAGAACTAGCGGCCAGCGCCGCCAAGATAAACTTTAAAGTGTGTGCGACAGCACTGGCTGCGAGGGGCCCCCAAAGAAACAAAGCAGTGCAAATGCCGGTGAACGCGGCAGGACACGGAGCATTTCCCCCCCTGTGCGCAAACTCGCAGCAGTGCCTCACTCTAACGCGTAAGCCCTCCTGCTCCCAAAGGTGGAAAATACAGAAAAGGAACTCACCAGGAAGACAGCGTGAGGTCCGGTTCCTGGCGTGGCTCCAGCCCCCGTTACAGCCCTGGAGAAGCTGACTGAAGGAAAAGAAAACACAGGAGGAAGGTAGCTGCAAGGCAAGCTGCTGCTGAATCGAAACTAGTTGCAACACTGCCCTCTAGTGGACTGATACTGGAACTGCAGCCAGGAGAAAGGGAACAGTAACAAGCCCGCGACAAGGCAAAGACACAGAGGCAGCACAAGGCTGGAGTGACAGCTGCAGGTAGCTGAAGGACAGTGCAAGAACGCGCCAGCGTGGTGTCAGGCCACCACGCAACTGCCAAGGATCAAGAGACACTGCACAACTACGCACAAGTGGTGCAGGGACGCCACACACAGGCAGCTAATCGTCTCCCAGATGGAGGAGGAAAGCCAACACCTAGGACACAGTGAGAACACAGGACACAGTGAGAACTGCCAAGCACAAAGGCGAATGCACAAGTAACTCACCATGCTAGAAGTGGCGTCAAACCACGAAATATGGAAGGCGCAGGAACGCCACATAGCGACAAGGAAGCCCGACCAAAGGCACAACACAACACTGCGCATAAAAGCGCAAGGAGTGAAGGAACTCCACGCCCAAGAAGGTCAACAAAGCAGTGGCGCAGTTCACCAGAAGTGCAGGAACTCGCCAGCAATGCAGGAACCGTACCACAAAGCGCAAGACCGCGACAGGAGTGCAAGAACTCCACACCCACACGACAAGACCGCACAGCACTGCGCCGAAACGTGCCAAGAGTGCCAAGGATCAAGAGCGCCAGAGTGACGCTGCACAGCGACACGCCAACGTCACGGGACAGCGCACAAAGGTCCCCAAGAAAGACAGAGACATCTCGCAGCAACCAGAGCGCCATCGTCAGCACGCATGGCGGCATGCACCAGAGATGCACCAGGAGCGGTGACGCAACCCTCCTCCGCGCAGACAAAGCGCGCCAACGCCAAAACACCGTGACGCGCCCAACAAGCCGACCCGCCAATGGTCGCACCAAGCAAGAAGCCGACCTGCCCAAAGGTCACACCCAAGCCAAGAAGCCGTCCTGCCCAAAGGTCGCACCTAAGCAGGAAGACGACTCGACCAATAGTGGTGCCCACACAAAGAAGCCGACCCACCAAAGGTCACACCCAAGCAAAGAAGTTCGACCACCAAGACAGTTCACTAACATGGACCAGCGAACTTCGACAACCACAGTTTAACATTCTGAGTCAAAAGGGAAGATCGCGACGACCGGTCCAGTCACAAGAAGAGAAGATCACAGTGTCGGAGAGCCATGCCCAAACCAGAGAGAAACAGGTGGAGTGCACGCTGCCTGGAGAAGACTGGTTGGGAAGAGCAAGACAGTACGGTGACCAGACCGCGTCGCGGGATGGAACAGGGAGAAGAAGGGCGCGGCGCCACAAAGAAAGGGAAGAAGGCAAGAAGCCAATTCGCCAGAGAATTGCAGAAGTGCCGCCGAAGAAGGAACCGTAGAGACAAAGAAACCCGATGACCAAGGAAGGGTTTCCTGATGAAAAGTAAAAGAAGTGATCAAGTAGAGGGAAGATACGACGGCAGGTCTAGTCATCAAGCCAAGTGAAGACAGTGTCCCACCGCATGGACAAGACCAGGGGAGACACATGTAGAGGGCCCGCTACATGGAGAAGCCTGGTTAGAAAGAGCAAGCAAGAAAGAGGACTGGACCGCGTCGAGAAAGAGGACGAAGAGGAAGAATGGAATAACACAACATCACTCCACAAGGGGAAGAGAGAGAGAACCACACTCAGCACACAGGAACATCGGTGCTGTCCAAGGAGCATCGCAACAGTCAGCACACAGGAACATTGGTGCTGTCCAAGGAACATCGCAACATCCGTGTGGCTCCCAGTAATCCCGACAACTCGCACCTGAGGAGACCAACCACTGAAGAACCGCATGGGTGCCCCGTGAACCTGAAGCTTGCCGAAGCAGAGCATACCCGAGCACTAGACAATCCACCCTTGTGGACTACACAAGACGCGACTGTGGCCATGTCCGAAGTTCCGCAGCGACCCGCACAACCCACGCGATCAAGTGGCAGTCCAGGGGACAAGGGCCTCGGCCGCATGTCCTGTGAGAGAGGAATCCGGATGGGAGAGGTGCAGTAGCGGCAGCTCCACGACAGGCCCCAGGTAAACACCTGGCAACGAGAAACGGTCTGATCAAGACACTGAACCCATGTCCTAACGGCAAGACCATCCTGGCGGATGACATCAACACCCCCGAGGACATCATGAGAGACTTGGCGGTGAGTCCGTTGGCAGTTCCTCAGCGACGCCTTTGCGCGGCTCATGCGAAGCCCCGCACGGTCCACCGGGTCCCATCGTGTCCAATAAGAGGGTCCTCCCAGCGACTCTAGTGAGAGAAGAGTCCAAGCAGGAGAGGCCAATCTTCGAGGCTCCAGTGAGAGAGGAGTCGGGCAAGAAAGGCAAGTCGGACGTTACTTGGCCGGCAGGAGGTGTGAAAGCATCAAGATCAGCAAATCCAAAGAAAGACCTCGTGCCGCAGTCGTCTCGAACAACCAACAAGCGTTGTCATTCACCGGACTCGGAACACCGGCGAGACCCCTCAAGGGTCAATCCCATTCTGCTCCAGATACCCCAAGTATTGAACAGTGTACATAAGCGCAGCAAGACAAGGATGATCTGAAGTACACCGCTGAGGTGAAGCTCATCTGACTGGAGTTGTAATCCTGGAACTTTTCAACATTCTCCCACCCGATCGCCTGAAGAAGATCTGTTGGGGTTGTAAATTGTTTTATTCTGTTCTCTTGCAGGTTGGACATTTTGTTTTCTCTTCCTTAAACTTTGGGAGGGATGTAGTGTCCTGCAAGGACACAGTCTAGTTGTTTTCTTGTGACCTCACACTGTGCACCCACCCACCACAGACGTCACTGGGTCAGGTGACGCTGAGAATAAAAGAACCCGAGCGCACGTGCTCGTGGCCAGAGTTCCACTCCCTAACTGGTGTCTTGATTTATGTCACCAGGCGGGCCTAGGGTCCCATCTTTACACAGCTGACCACCAGGTGGGGCAGAAACCTGTTGCGTGGCCACAGCAGCCTCAATCACGATGCAGG
>NW_028241145.1:0-70463 GCF_964263255.1 Lissotriton vulgaris | reverse complement strand
CCCCTCGTTTTCTGAAGTGTGTCTGCTGGGGACTTGCGTGGGGAAGTCGGTGGCTTTTCATTTTTTTGCCTGTCTCACTGGTCTGAGGCCACCCTGGAGCTCAGGAGGGGCTGTAGAGCAGTGGCTCGTGGGCTCCTCCGGGTCAGTAGAGGCAGCACCATTATCAGCCAATACCTCAACTCTTCGAAGCACAAAGCGACAGAGCGGAGGAGTCAGCAGGAACAAACTCCAACAGATACCATTCTTTTCCAGCTGGGGGGACGCTGGAGGAGCCAGAGGAATTATTGGAGCAGCCACAGGGAGTGTTACAGGTACTGGAAGCCCAGGAGGCACAGGCTTGTCCCTCATCTCAGGTGAGACCAGTCTTTGGTATTGCCACAAAGGGTCTGTACAAAAAAAGCAAAAAACGCGGGGGTCACCCTGGTTCCCGTTAAATTAAAAAATAGCGCAAAACATAATAAACAGCCTACTGAGGAACGGGCCAATAATCAAGGCTTGTGAGGTCCACCTAACACAGCGACACCTGCCAGCAGCTCTGCATGCCAAACCTATCAGGTTAAAGGCAGAAGTATCACGTCTAGGAGGGCTAAATGCAACCCCCACGATACTAAAGTTAGGGTCACCACTTCTCTCCGGTCTTACTTCAGAGTACAACTGGAGGTATTAGATATCGCAAAGTAGGGCGATGTTCTCAAAAGAGGATCAACAGGACTCTCTACGGTAAAACCAGTCTCAGACAGCATGGAGTCTGGGAGTAGTTCGCCTCCCCTGAAAGCTACACCAACTACAGCCGCTGAGAGCTCGCCTGTGTCGGGGTCTGATAAAGTGTGAGACACTGCTGCTCAGAGTGAATTGGTAATCACAGCCCAAGTTAGCAGAGGGGCTGAGAAAAGCTCAAATGATCAGGAAAGTAGTGGGTCCTCAGTTGCTTCAGTGGGGGATCTGTTCTCCACACTATCAGAGGACATAAAGAAGGGCTTTGTGTTAACCGCCGCAAATCAGGGCGAGATCAGGATTTTTTGGGAATCGTTAGAGAGGAAAGTGGACCTATTAAATGCCAGGACTGAGACTTTAGAAAATACAGTTGGTGAACTAAAAAATCATCTTGGGGCTGCTAAGGTCGACAAGCAGTCACTTAAAAGGGAGGAAGTGGCCATCCACGATAGAATGGAGACGCTGGACAACAATTCTCCGAGAAATAAGCTTCGCCTTCTGAATATTCCAGAAGGGAGCGAAGGGGCTGACCTTAAACCCTATATCCTCTCACTGCTTAATGAATCCCTGCAACTAGAAGAATCAGAGGCGACTCCGAACAATGATATATATAGAATCCACAGGGATCCATTTTGTAGAAACCTCAATAGAACAAAGCCAAGAAGAATCCTCATCAACTTCCTTACTTAAAGGAGAAGATCCTCAATATGGTCTTAAAGGCAAAATCACTGAAGGCCAGGGACTTCTCCTTTGAAATCAGCTCAGATCTTGCCAGAGCTACTCTCGATAGGCAGTGGAAATTAGGAAGGAAGATGGACAACTTCAAGAGACTCGGTGCCATTGCTCAGTGGAAATTTGCAGCATTTCTAAAATGCATGCATAATAATAAAATGCACAACATAAGATCAGTTCAGGAGGTGGATGAGCTGCTTGTCAACATCGGAAAGGAGGTCCCCTAGATACTGATTTCCATTTTCTGGGCCTGGAATAGGTTCAGTTTCCTCTCTCTGAATCTGTCTCTCCTCCGCTTCTGCATGAATTGACATAATGATGATTTAAAACACTATTTATCCACTTATATTTCTTTACAGGATATATTTATTTTCTTTCTTAGTTGGGGTTTAATCACTCTCTTTTCACATTTTTTAATTATTCCTACACATATTAGGATGGGATAGGCTGCTTCGGGTAGCAGCATCTGGACTCAATCTGTCGAGACAAGTGGGGGAGGGGTTCTCCCGGGGAGAGTGGGGGGGGGGTTTCTGGGTAAACAGGGGGTGGGGAGCACAGAGGCATAAAATATAAAATTCCCTAGTTCGTGTCAAACTCAGTTCAAATAGACGCTGTTGGTTTTCGATGGTCCTGGTGTTCATCTCCTCTTTGGCTTGGGTGGGCCTCGGTTTTCAGACATGAACCGCCATGAAAACGATCCAAGTACTGTCCTGGAATGTCAATGGCCTGCGGGTGAGGCCCAAAAGGGCCAGTATCTTGCAAAACCTAAAAGTCTCCCCCGCCCAGGTCATTGTCCTCCAGGAAACCCATCTTCTTAAGGTGGAGAAGTGTGGCTCAGGGGTTAGAGGCGGCAGACCCGGAAGCTGAGATCGGTCTTGGACCAGGGTTCAATTCCCCGCCTCGGTGGGTCTTGGGCTCAAAAATTCCACGGACTTGATAATTCTCGTTCCGGTGCCTACTCGACTCACGGGTTCACACCCTGCGACTCTGGGCAATAGCTTGCTTAATCTTCACTAAGGCCCCTCGCGGCGGGATGCCTGGCTTTCACCTTGTGGATACCCTGCTGGGGTTATCTCATAGGGGAATACCAGGACGGGTTCCCAAGGCAAGCGCCTTGATGCCTTCGGGTGATACGTGCGCTATATAAATCGCAATACATTTTACATTTACACATTTACAAGGAAGAGACCACTGACATTTTTAAGAATAAAAAATGGGTGGACACCTTTATGTGCACAAACCAGAGGGGTTCTCATCCTCTTTAAAAAGCAAGCCAATGCCCAGAACCTACACCATCTCGTGGACCCATGCGGCAGATGGGTAATTCTGAAAGTCTCCCTAATGGGTCTTTTGCTTACTTTGGTTGGCTATTACGGCCCAAATCAAGATTACCCCTCTTTTCTTAAGACCATCTTTTTGCATCTCCTAGATTTCCCAGACCCGGTTATCATTGCTGGGGACTATAACATTGTTCTTAATCCAACACTTGATAAATCTGAAAGCAGTAGAGCTATTGTGCCCTCTAAGTCCCCGGTATAGTTACAGTCCATGATGGTGCAAACTGGCCTTTGTGACATCTGGAGAGAAAGATCTGGTCAGCAGCTGGGTGTAACATACTGTAATAGTAAATATCGACAGAAAACAAGACTATCCTATATTATGGTAAGTCATTCTCTAAGGGGTCAGGTTAAAGACTTTGTATATTTGAATTCTCATCTTCTAGACTTTTCTGGGATACTTTTAGATCTTGATTGGGTGCAGGCCCAGCATTCCAGAGTTTGGTCTTTTGATTGGACCTTACTTCTGGAGGAGGAGGAGATGTCCTTCTTATCCCAGGAGATTGAACATTACTTGAATGTAACCCAGGCTCGTCTATAATTACCGTGGTTTGGGACTCCCCTAAGGCGTTTTTAAGGGGAATTATCACGAGTAGGGTCAGTTTCAGGAACAAAAAATTCAGAGGTGAGATCGCATCTATAGAGGCAGAGATGAAGGCAGTGGAGTTCGATCTTAGTAGTCAGGGTGTCATGGGAAGGCAGCAAGAGGATCTGGGTAAATTCAGTAAATTAAGCGAGCATCTGGAAAGTATTCTTCAAACAAGGCTTATGTGCAGATGGGAGCTAAGTAAGATCGCCCATTTTGAGTATGGGGAAGGGGCAGGTATGCTCTTGGCATGGAAGGCTAAATCGGATAGGCTTCGTAATCAGATTAATGAAATCATCGCAGACGATGGGGGAGTTGTTTTTTTTCTTCGGATAAAGAAATTGGCAAGGCCTTTTTTGTTTTTTTTCAAGACCTCTATCAAGAAGACCGGGCCAAAGATAGGTCCAAGGCCAAGGATTGGTTGGATAAGACTACACTTACGCTCCTGAATCCTATACAGCAGGAAGAGTTAGAGCAGGACATCACGCAGGAAGAAGTGAAGAAGGCCAAAGCAGCCTGTAAGAGAGTGAAGGCCGCAGGGGCCGACAGGTTTCCAGCTGAGCTTTATAGATCTTTGGGTGAAGGGATAATCCATGTCTTGACACTATTATTTAACAAGATCTTATCGGATGGCCTCAAGCCCCCAGGGTCTTGGAAAGATGCTACAGTCATTCTGATTTTGAAACCTGGTAAAAATCTAGTGATCTGTGGGTCGTATAGGCCTATTTAGCTGTTAAATGCAGATTATAAAATCTTTGCCACAATTTTGGCGGCCAGGTTGGGCCTTGTGGCTGGTGATATCCTCCATTCTGACCAGAAGGGGTTTGTCAAGGGAAGACATCTATCGGACCTTACTTATGACCTTATTGGGGCAATAGATATTGTCTCTACCTATTCACTCCCTCTTGCTGCCATGACACTCAATGCCACCAAGGCTTTCACTGGGGCATTTGGGTATATCTGTCGGAAGTCATGTGGAAATTCAATCTGGGAAAGAAGTTTAGTCAAATTATGCAGCTGATATACCAAGAGCAATCAGCCAGACTTTTGGTTAATGGTAATCTGACTAAACCTTTTAATATTACTAGGGGGTCAGGCATGGCTGCCCGCTCTCCTCTTTGATATGTATATCAAGCCTTTTACTCAGCAGCTCAGAGAGGACCTCAGTATCGCGCATTTTAAACATGGGGAGTGGGAGAGGAAGGTGGCCCTGTATGCAGACGACATCTTGGTCCTCTCTGCAGATCTTGCAACAACTTTCCCTGTGGTGATTAGATTGGCACAGGATTTCGGACAGGTCTCGGGGTATGAGTAGAATGCCGGGAAAACCGAGGTCATTATGTGGAATCTTGAGTGGTGCCAGCACCAGGCCAGTTCCAGCATCTGGGGGGTTTGAACAGCCCAGGATATAACCAAGATTTCCAAGGTTAACCTAGCGCAAGTGTCAAGGGAGTGCCAGAAACAGATGAAATCATGGTTCCATGTACCTTTAACCATTCTTGGGAGGATAAATCTGGTTAAGATGGTGGTTCTCCCTAAGATAACCCTTCTTTTTAATTCTATTCCCCTCCATTTTGATAAACCAGTTATTGATAAACTTCTGCAGGCCATTAATTCTTTTGTCGGGTATATGGATCTACCAGAATAGTCTGGAAGAAGTTGAGGCGTAGGAGAAAGAAAGGTGATCTTCCTTTATCCGACCTACAATACTATGCATGGGCTTTTCAGATTTCACATTCCAGGATGTTGTTAAAAATGCCAGTAAGCTCTGGGGTGGGAGACATGTTCCTGGCTATGTTAAAGGGTATTTTCAAAAGAAGGGAGAAGGGAGATCACTGGATCAACGGGCACTATTTACCACTCGAGGGAGTGGAAGGTCCAGTCGCAGTGTGTGCCCGTAACAATGGTTACAACAAGGGGGTTCCTGGACTGTTCCTAAGCGTGACTAAGGGAAAGACTAGCTGGCGTGACCAGAGGTGTAAATGTGACACCCAAGGGCATCCATTTTGTTGGATGGATTTGCCTCACACACCCCGAAGGATGTCATGCTTCATCATCGGCGGTTGCTCCTCGTCGGGGAGGCGGTGCAATCCCCGACGGGCTCACCTCAAAGAGGGGCTCTTTGGCGGAGATCTTTTTCCAACTGCCTTATGGTGAGGTGTGGGTGTGTGGGCAGGGTGGTATGTGATAGTGAGAAAGGGATATTAAAATGTAGCTAAGGGTACCGGAATGGACTTTATTCTGGGGGTCCCTAGCTGCAGTTAAAAACAAGGGGCTAGCTCACTAGGAGTCAACGAGTAAGTTCAGGTGAACCTAGATGGGGCTAGTAGTGCAAAACGGTCGACATGTTTCTCGCAGTGGGCAATAGTTACCCGCGATTCATCAGGACCTATAAAAGGTGATTAACCACATGCTGGTGTCATGTGTGGGTTTGTGTGTGTTTATTACCTCTGTGAGAGTTGTCCTATGCCTAAACATGATGAGGAGAAAAAACAACAATGGTTAAAACAATATGCAAATAATGCAAAATCGGTCACGCCAATGGGGAAGAATTGTGAAAAGCGTGGCATGCTGTAGGTGTACTTGTGGTTCAAGTAACAATCAACACATGCCTGAGTGGTTAAGTATGCCAATTGTCTGAAGTATGGCGTACGCAACAATCACTAAGTAGGTGAAGTGGGTGTTACTGTGAAGTGTGAGGAGGTTTTTTAAAAAAAAATTAATAAGGGGTTAACATGCAGCAGCTAAGCAAGCTCAATTGTGCAACTGGGTTCATACCCTGTGAAAGTATCAGTAAGTAGCAGGGGGAGACCCCCATTAAAACAAGATGACTATAACATGAGCAAATTACACATGCAATCCGATTTCAGGGAGCCACAGTTCTACCAAACATTCCCATTATCCACTCACCTAATTATCAAGAACTAACTGCCACATGAGGGGTCGGCGGGATGAGGCATCAGGGATGAGTCATAAAGTCAAGACTGGGTTAGGGATTAAACAAAACAACACAACCAAGCGGGCGTTAGTGAAATAGCAGTATCTACTACTTCGAGTGGCTCCCAGCCTAGAGCCCTCTTGTCCCGCTGGAGCCCTTACCTCTGATCTCCTGCGCCCCGGCTGCTTGACCTACCCTTCTCCGCCGAGCTCGAGTAGATGTCAGAGCTCGGCGGGAAGGGTTTATTTACATTACTCGCCGCGAATCACCACGGAGCGAGCGTCCCCGCCTCTCTGCGGGTCACGTGGTTAGTGCCGTGCGTGGGGCGGCCATTTTAAACTAGTCAGTCAAAGGCGTTCGTAGGACTAAGTTGTGTGTCCGCGCGCCTTAGAGCTGTGTATAGTGCATACGGAGCCCGTTGCTCCGGGTATTGGAGCGCGTGGGAGCTGAAATACAAAACAGTTAGACCTTGCTTATTTGTTAGCAATATGTAGAGGTGGCCTCCTGATACTAGTGAGTGTTTCGGCAGCCATGATTAGATGGTGTCACAGCGCCTCAGCCCCTGGGTGAATCACGTGATTATCGTCGTTAGGGCGGCAGACATCTTAAACTAGTGGGTCTATCACATTAGATTGGTTAATGTGCAGGGTCCTTAATACCAAATGTATCAGCCAGATATCAAGCCCCTGTGGTGCTGTGGCATTAGTTTTGTTCGTGATGTGGACACTGTAGGGGGCCCATGTTAGAGTATTTTTTGCAAGTATACTTTGCCAGATGGGCCCATAGGGGAAAAGAGGGGGGGGGGGGAAGAGAATATCATTACAGATAGTAGCCCAAAGCTGGATGTGGGGCTGCATGGAATGGTTTGCAACGGTGTACAAAAATGGGGTTGTAATAGCTCATAGCGAATGCCAAGGGATATCTTCATTGAGTCCCAGTCTGTCAGAGGATAGACGGTGGACCCATCTCTGTTCCTTCCTAAAGAGGACATTCTTGGGGCAGTTGGGGCTAGACTCGATTACTACCCATTTGACAGAGTCCTCATCATGGCCTTGGTCTACATAATGTTTACACATCTTTGTGTGTGTCCTTTTGCAGCGGAAGTTGCTCCGATGTTCAATGATCCTAGTTTTGATAGGGCGGGTTGTCATTCCGACATATTGCAAACCGCACGGGCACGTGAGTAGGTAAACGCAGTGTGAGGTGTTGCAATTAGTGTGGTGCCTCAGCTCCCAGGTAAAGGTCTCAGAGAGCTGTATAGTTTTAGCTGTCATGGTGTACCGGCAGACTCCACACATACCGCAGGGATAGTGGCCCGTAACTGGGGGAAGCTGCCACAGTGTCTGTTGGGTGTCTTTTATCGCCTTCTTAGGTCGGGTGCTGATGAGAATATCCTTTAGGTTCTGCGACCTCTTGAAGGCAAACCTAGGGTCTTCCATGGTCATCTCACCCGTGCTCAATATTCCCCAATGATGTTTGATAGTCTTCCTGATTTGGTTAGACCTAGGGGTAAATGTTGTCACACATGTGATGGGTTGGTTCTCAGTAAGGACCTTTTCCCGGTGCTCAAGCAGTGCCTCGCGATTGTTGTTCCTTGCCCGTTTCTTGGCTCTCAGAACATCGCTTATAGGATAACCCCTGTCAAGAAGGTTCCTGGACAAGATAGTGGATTCCTTTTTATAATCCCGCACATCGCTGCAATTGCGCCTAATCCGCAAGAATTGCCCAAAGGGCAAATTGGTGCGCAAGGCCTTCGGATGGTGACTCTTATAGTGTAAGAGACTGTTGCGGTCAGTGGGTTTCCGATACATGGTAGTACTTATTGACCCCTCGTCTAGTCTGATTGTTAAATCCAGGAAAGCGATCTCCTTGGATGATGAGGTCATGGTGAATTTCAAATGCGGGTTCAAAGCATTGACCCACTCTAAAAATGCTTCCTGGGAGGTTGCCGGCCCTTTCCACAAGATCAGGATGTCGTCAATAAAACGTTTCCACATTTTAATGTTGTTGCGGAAGGGATTGGACTCATGGTCTATGTGTGTATTTTCGAACTTGGCCATGTATAGACAGGCTACCGAGGGAGCAAAGGTACTGCCCATAGAGGTGCCTTGGGTCTGGTGGTAGAATTTGCCCTTAAATTCGAAAAAAATTTCTGTAAGCGCTAGGGTGGCGCATTCCAAGACAAAAGATTGCGGAGTGTCTGAAGTCCAATTCTCCTGGCTAAGTCTCTCCTCAATTACCTCCAGGGTGGCCCTCTGAGGAATGTTTGTGTAGAGGGCCTCTACGTCCAAGGTGATCAATAGATCAATCTCCTCAGCGTGCTGGACACTGTCCAGGATTCGTAACACGTCTGTGGTGTCCTGGATGTAGGAGGGGATGTTCTTGACAAGGGGTTGCAGAAAGTGGTCACAAAATTGTGAAAGGGGCTCCAGGACAGAGTCTATCCCTGAGACGATTGGTCTCCCTGGTACCGGTCTGGTCGCTTTATGAATCTTTGGTAAGATGTAAAAATAGGGGACCCTCGGGTCCTTTTTGATGAGGAAATCTGCCTCCTTTCTCGTGATCCATTGATCACATTCTGCGCTTGTGACTAAGCTCGTAATAGTAGTTAGTAAGCGCTGGGTATGTTAAAGGGTGCCAGCCTGCCTCTAGAGGGTTTTTTGTTCAAGTTCGGGGAACCTCATTTTTTTTAAAAAGATCATGCTAAAAGTTCTCCAGGCAATGGCCAGAACGTGGGCCAGTCTCAAGCGCCTTGTTGGCCTTAACAATTTCTCAAGCTTAGCTCCCCTCTCGGACTCTCCCGGCACACTGGAGTGTTTAGGGGATAGGCTGGTATTACCTCTAAGAGAAGCTGGTTTGATGGTCTAGGCGGACCTTGCCCAAGAGGGTACACCCATTTCGAGAAAAAGTTTGTGAGGGCCTTTCAAGGTTTAAGTATATTCAGCCGCGAAGTTGGGCTGTAACACAGCAAACTCTGAAAAATTATATAGGCAAGGGCAACGTTTTGGAACATCAGTTAGTGGCTAGGCAAGCCAGAAAGAAGGAGGTCTCTTTCTGGAATTGGACCATGGAGAAGGCCATGGATGGTGAATTTAAACTGGCTGATGAATTGTGGGGTGAAGCTCTACCAGATGAACAGTGTGGGCAATTATGGAAGAACTCTTTCAAGTCTCTGTTTGGCATTGTAAAACCAGCCTGGCTGAAAAGAAACAACCAGGTCACTGCACATAGGGCCTATGTCTCTCCATTGAGGCTGACTAAAATGTCAAGGAGTACTTCAGTCTGTTACGGGAAGTGTGGCCTGGTAGAAGCCTCAGACATTCATATGTTTAAAGACTGTCCTGCCATAGCAGTCTTTTGGGATTGAGTTGAAAAGTCACTGGTGGATATTCTGGGCCTCCCAATGCAACTAAATGTGGCTTTGATTATTTTTGGCTTTTCTAATCAAGTTACTGGACCGGCTAGATCCCTCTTATTATACAATATATTATCAGCTAGGAGACAAATTTGTAAGAGATGGACTGAACCCATTTCTCCCACGTACTCCGACTGTCTGGCTTCGCTTTTCTAAGCATCTAAGATGGAACTGTTCAGAGCCTACAGCAGTAAAAAGACAGCATTCTGGGATCTGTTGCTAAATTGGCCTCAGGCTTAATTGGTATGGAGCTATATTTTGTTGTTTCAACCATCTACCTAAAATTAGTGGGTCCTATGATTAGGCCTCCTTGGGTCTCTACGGACTACGTTGGGCTCCCCCCAGTTATCCTGATTGCCAATGACGACTGTCATCAGGCTCATTTGGGCTTAGTAGAAGAGTAACCTCTCCCCCTCTTCAGGGTGATTGACATTCAAGTCTGTCTAAGTACCTGTAGGCACGTGTCCGCCGAGGTTCCAACTAAATGCCTAATTTTTTCCGACCACCGGGTATTGGTATGGACGGCTTGTTTGTTCAGTTAGGTGGGAGGCGAATGAGGACAAAAACATATATATAAAATAAAGTTAAGGCTCCTGAAGGACAACCAGTCTATGATGATAAGGAAAGAGCAGTTTTAAGACTTGAGAATTATTTCAAACAAACTTTAAGCATAATCCTAGAGCATAACCATTTCTGTACATGGAGGCAAAAGGAGAATGATACATTTGACGAGAATCTATCTGCCTTAAAAAACTTGTCAGCAACATGCAATTTTGAAAATACAACTGATGACATGAAAAGGGATTACTGAAGGGTTGATGATGTAACTTCTACCTGGAATGCCCAGACAGGTAAAAGTTAGAATGTAGGGAAAAAAGGCAATACTTAAGAAACAGCATGAAGTCATGGATGTAATTGCTGAGGGCATCTGCTTTAAATAAACGTACTGAAGAGGAAACTGATCAAGCGAACTTTCTACATTAAGTGGCGATGATTTGCGTTTTTTGCAGGGGGGAGAATGAATGTTGTGTCCTCACCCTTGGTCTAAAAGAAAGTGACGAGCCGTAATGTGAATCTCTTGAGTGGTAAGACATTTATTTCACTAAGTTCGTCTCTATCCGCCAGGAGAGCTGAATTTGAGACTCTTCGTCAGAAAAAAAGAACTTTTCTGAAATTCAATAACACATTGTTATTGTCCAAGGTAGCTTTAGGTGCAGCGCACATTAAGGCGGATTTCGTTGAGTAGCGCAAGTGACTCTGATTGATGTCAGCTCTTGCTGCCTTGAGGTGCAGCGCATGTGAAGGTGGCTTCGCGCAAGAACCACACTCCACGCTGTTACTTGAAGCGTAAAAGGCCATTTATTAGGACAAGGTTGCATTCCTTTCGACTTTATTGCATAGTAAATAAATGCAATAAATTTACTTTCCCCACTACATGCCGACTCATTCTCCATTCCTCCTTCCCAAAACCATCTCACCTGTTTGACTCTTCCCCATTCACTCGGTGACCTCCTTCCTCTCCGCATTCTCACCTTCACTTGCCCTCCGAGCATCCTCTGTTGAATTTCCTTCATTGCTTCCCGCGCCCCGCTATCAGTAACCCGTGTACCTTTCTCCCCCTCGAGGGGTGGATCGCCCGTATGTGACTCACCACCCCTCCAAAGTACTGCCATGCCTCTGCCCTGCAGCCTGCCCTAAACTGGCACACTCAGGCCCAAAACCACTCCCAAGCCCATCACTTAAGACCTGTAGGGTGGGTGGGTGGACAAAATTCTTCTAAAATCCCCCCGGTGGTGCTTGTTGTTCGGAAGAGGCTGAACCTCCTCTCCCAACACCTTTTAAGCCCTCCCAAATCCCCACCCCTTGCCCTTCTAATCCCACCCCCACACCTTGTCCTTCTGGTCTGCACGAAATCCCCCGGGGAAGACTGGTCTGCGACCTTACTTCCCCTGGGGCCCGCATCGCGCAAGACCCACACTCCACGCTGTTACTTGAAGCGTAAAAGGCCATTTATTAGGACAAGGTTGCACTCCTTTAGACTTTATTACATAGTACATAAATGCAATACATTTACTTTCCCCACCCCATGCCGACTCATTCTCCATTCCTCCTTCTTAAAACCATCTCACCTGTTTGACTCTTCCCAATTCACTCGGTGACCTCCTTCCTCTCCCCATTCTCACCTTCACTTGCCCTCCGAGCATCCTCTGTTGAATTTCCTTCATTGCATCCCGCGCCCCGCTATCAGTCAACCGTGTACCGTTCTCCCCCTCGAGGGGAGGATCGCCCATATGTGACTCACCACCCCTCCAAAGTACCGCCAACCAGGAAACCCCCGCAGGGCGGTTCACTGCCCCACCCCCAGGCACCTTTCGCCTCCTGCGCGCCGACCCCGCGCCACCCGGTGGACGACAAATCCACCACCCTAATGTACGTACTATATACCTCACTGATGGAACAACCATCCATCGCGAAAGGTGCCAACGTTCCCAGCATCACTTGAAACCCCAAGTTCCTGTGCAGCGAATGCGTCCGCAACCTTGTGGGGTCCAGTGGCCGACCAGCCACCACTTCCCCATGCGTCTTGCGCAAACAAATAACGTATCCAAGGCAATCCCATGTCTGGAGTGCCCCTTCTCTGCGAAAGAACACGCCACTTTGCATGTACCTTGTGTAACCAAACCTTTGCCGGGCCAAACCATATCAGTGACAGCAGCCCCCCCCCCCCGTCTGGTGAACGACCATCCACCACCTGTGCTGTACTCCCATTTACCGGGCACATTGCATCGTGCCAACCATGGCCGGGACAGTGCCCCCCAATGCGTTGAACGACTATCCACCGCGTGACCACATCACATATTGCAAACCACCCCTCGTCCGCGAAAGGTGGCCCCCCAATGGTGAACGACCAATTCACCACCTCTGCCTGCATTCCGAGCGCACCGATAGGAGCCATTCCAGGGCCAACTGTGCTCGCAACAAGTGCCTCCTTGGCTTGTGAACGACCATCCACCCATTACTGGCGTCCAGCATAGGCAAAGGGTTCCCGGGCCAAAACTTTGTTAGTGCCAAGTACCCCCTTCGCGGTGAATGACCATCCACCTTTTTGCCCGTCTCCACTGTGAACATAGCAAATTCAATGTGACCGAAACTATATTTGTACAAGTGCCCCCCTCGCGGTGAACGACCATCCACCCTTTGCTGGTATTCAGCGTAACAGAAGATTATTCCGGGACCAATTCTGCTTGCGATAAGAACCCCCTCCTTGGTGAACGACCATCCACCCTCTTGATTGCATACTGTGTAAACAGACAGGATTCTCGGGCCAAAATCAATCCTGTGCCAAGTGCTCCCTTCGCGGTGAATGACAATCCACCTTTTGCATGCAACCAATGTAACAGTAGGTTCAGGGCCCAGACTTGCTTTTTGACGAGGGCCCCTTCATTGGGGAACGACCACACACCCTTTTGCTTGCCTTCAATGTTGATAGATAGGCTGCTGGGGCCCAAACCTTATTAGTGCCAAATGTCCCCTTCACGATGGATGACCATCCACCCTCTTGTTCGCCACCCTTGTAGACAGATAAAATTCGATGAGACCTAAATATTGTATGTGGCACTTGCCCCCCTTCTCTTTGCACGACCAGTCCACCCTTCTGCCTTCCTCCCGCGTAAACCGCTCAGCAAGACTTAGGCCAAAACTTTGCTCATGACAAGAGCCCCCCCCACCCCCCCACGGTGAACGACCATCCACCACCCGGGCCTGCCCCAAAAGCACCAGTAACTGTCACGGAAGGTGCTGACCCGGTCCATGCCGGTGGCCTCCCTCCCAGCGCAATCTCCACTCCCCTCACTTGTACCTTTGTCAGTTAATAGCTCCCTCCCCTTCGACTCATTCTGCTGCGAGGCCCCCAATTCATAACAACGACCCCCATTGCCTCCAGTACCTGCTTCCTTGCACCATGCCCCCTTCCCTGTATCATCGTGTAAACCATACCCCACTAATCCCAGCATACGTCTGACTCCCACCTGAAACCTCGGATTGGGGCGACTCCTCACCACATAACACAACATCACACGTTCAGGCTAAAGAAAAAAAAAACATACATCCCCAGAGTTATTCATCATGTTTCAGCCCTTGTGCAACTGGCTAGCTCGCCTCTTCCGACAGACCATGGCCCAGTAGCAAGGGGGCCACTCCCGCCAGGCGACCGCCTGGGGTCCTGCTCCACTCCCAACTCCTGTAGTAGAAAAGAATAATTAGTCCTGCATGAATGGTATCCTTATTCCCTCAGCCCCGGTCGACAAGTGTCCAGTCCCCCGTCAACACAGAAAACACCTTGACGGACACCCTCAGCCCGACTGCTGCCACCGCTCCCCCTTTAATCCCCCAGGCCCTCCATCTGTCAATGCTGCAACAGTCCCATAACACCCAAACCATGCACCACTGTATGCAGCCCTGCGTGTGAAAGCCCATAACGACCTGTAGATCTGAAAACCCCACCTTCCTCCTTTGGAAAACAACACCCCCAGTCCTATGCCTTCAATCTTAAGACCACAATCTCGTTGCCCGTGAAAACTGCCCTCCAAACGTAACCACCAAACCTATCCCCAATCCAGACACCCAGACAAACCAACCCCACAAAGTGCCTCAAAGAACAAAAGTCGCCCTGCTTGAGAATCAGGTGCCCCCATTATGCACCCCAGGGTACGCCAACAATGCCGGTCACCCATTCATCCGCTGCTCAATATTGACCACTGTAAACCCGCATCCAGGTAAAAACGAATGCACTTCCAGGACCCCTGTAACTCATGAGAATAGCACAGCGCCAGAGTCTTTCCGCCACTGCCCCGCGTGCAGGTTCCCCGCACCACACATCCCAAAAACCATCCCCACCTACCCTGTCACGTACACACCCGATGCACCCTTCAGTCTCGCACTCGGTGTGCCCATGCAAAGATTCCCCAGCCAGATACCCAGCCTACAAACCCCCCCCTCCTGTGTGTACTGCTAACAAACCGGACATGCTATAAAGCAATGTGCACCCCAGGCTCCCAAAAAACCCCATTTGCTGCACACCCCCAGCCACACCATTTTGTCACCGCCTGTGTGCAGAGCGCCCTGACACCCAACAGTTCAGCCACCGCTATATAAAGCCGTACTTAACTAAATGGGAACAGTATATACATCAGAACCTGCCTCACCAATAGCGCAAACCTCCACTCATATGCCAGTCTGCCTTAGCGGCAGCATTTGCGTCAGCCATCCATGTCCATGTCCCCCCATTGCAGCCCAGACTCTTGCCCCTGCATCCCTGGACTCATGCAAAACCCCCTTTTTCAGAAGCAACCTGCCTCTGCGCCGGACTCCCGGCTTATCTCCCTACGACACTGAGCGCCATGGACCCATAGCCTCGAACCACAGAGATGGGCTCCCCTGCCTGTCAAATGGATTGTCCAAATTTCTCTTGTGCAAGTCAACCCCAGCCTGATGGCACCCACTCAGAAACCGAGACCAGATACCGCTTATACCACCCATTAATGTTTGTGGGGCAGTCGGCCCTTAAGGCCCCCAAGAGCTCCTCTCAGTCTGCGAATGCCCCGCACTCCTGGCAGAGAATGTCAACCACGCTCAACACCATCACCCCACGATCCAATCCAGCAACCTGTGTGCTCCGTCAGTCCCCAGTCCGGTCCCAAGTCCACCCGTCACTTGCCCCAAACAGTATCCCAGCCGCCTGCCGTAGCAGCACCTGCATCCCCTTGCGTCCACCACCTTCCGATGCCCCCCAGCCGGAGACCCCCGCAGCTCCCCTTTTTCCCCCAACCATAGACCCGTACCTGAGAGTCCATCCAAAACCTCCTGTTCCTGTTCAGTCGCTTCATGTTCCCGCCGTCGTCGTCACCGGTACTCGCCTGTAACCGTATCTGTCTCCTGGAGCAACACAAAACAAACTAATTACTGGAATTCCCCCCCCCCCCTCCCCCCCCCCCCCCCGAGCAACCCCACTCAACCACCTCGTATGCACCGCATGTCACACTCCACCAACCCACTCACTATTCTCACGGGATACCCCCACATCCACGTCCGCAAAACCTCACTCATCAGCAGACTTTCATGCCGCATGTCAACTGGCACACACTGGGATCATAACATTGAAAAAACTCCATAAAGGCTGCAATCATAACAGTGAAAAAATTCCATAAAGGCTGCAATGCTCGAGCTGCGCGATCCCACGATGGAGGGAAGGCCGCTGCGGAGCCCCCTACTGCTTCTGGCCAGCATCTGGAGGCCGTAGTGCGCCCCACTGGCATCCCCATCTGCTGGAACAATACCGGTCCTGGTTCCCCCCCACCAGGTCGCTCCAACCAGGTGAGGCCCAAGAACCACCGGACCTCGCGCCGTGCTTGGCGGTCCCTCACCCTCACTCACAGAGCCCCAAAACTCCTCTGTGTCCCCCAACCACCTTCCACGCAGCTCCCCCACATAAACCCTGCAATCAGTAGCCTAGTCACCCTTCGGAGGTGACCTGCACCCTAGCCGGCATGAAGCAACTCCTGCTGCCATGTGTCCACTGTACGCGGGGGAAGAGACTGCACTGGCAAACCCCTTAGGCCCTCCACTGCACCGGCTCCCGACACGTGCTACTCCGCTCCTCCCCCCAAAAAGAAGGGGGTGCAGGCCCGCGATAGGAGGCCCTTACACCTCAAGTATGTGCAGCAGCAGCCCCCCCCTGCGCCGAGCCCCCTGGGGGTCCAGCCGACCTCATGGCCACATTAAAATAGGAGACGGCAGGACCCTGCTCCGTGTTCTTCCTGTCCAGCCAGCTCGCATCAAATACCGAGCAAGGTGCCAGAGCCCGCAAACAGGCGCCACCACCTGCCCGCTGCTCCCCTCTTATCCCCCCGCGGCCATCCTAATTACCCGCGTCGCGATCCTCGCCTGACAAGGGGGCCGCCTCCCACACCGCGCTGGCTACTCTGGACACAAACCGCACCCCCTCCCCCGCCCACACGAAAGGAAGCGGGCAATGCGAATCGGCACAAAGAAAACAGGAGCCGCTGCCCCCCCTCCCCACGCTACCCGCCAGACGCCACAACGGTGTGCCCACCCCACCGTGCCACAGCCACACGCACCGCGTGCGCCGGACCACAGCAGCTCCTACGCCGGCCCCAGCACACGCCTACCTAGCCGGCCCTACAACCACCCGATAAGCACTCTGCCCACAGTCAGTCCCCCCCGCCCGCTCGGCCCGCACCACAGAGAGCTGACCCTTGAAGGGTACCATAGCCCCAAACCCCGTAGCGTTCCGGCGCTAAACCAAAGCCGCGTTAATAAAGCAAAAACGTCACCCAGCCAATCGACAAATCGGCCCCTGCCCCCCACCTACCAACCACAAAAATCTTCTAACGTCCACAAAATTCTTCTAAAGTCCCCCCGGTGGTGCTTTGTATTCGGAAGAGCTGACCCTCCTCTCCCAACACCTTTTAAGCCCTCCCAAATCCCCACCCCTTGCCCTTCTAATCCCACCCCCACACCTTGTCCTTCCAGTCTGCGCGAAATCCCCAGGGGAAGGCTGGTCTGCGACCTTACTTTCCCTGGGGCCCGCATTCGTTGAACAGCGTGAGTGACTCTGATTGAAGTCGGCCCGTGCAAGCTTCACTGCTCACGTTCATGTGCACACCACATTCTGTATTGCAAGAACGCGGAAGCAAGTACGGAGTCTGCTTAAGCGCAGTTGTTTAATTTCATAGTATCGGGTACACTAATCGAGTGCCGGAGAAACCATAAATATATTAAAACGTCTTTTACTCACTGTGAAGAATTTCTGTTCCTCGTAAATGCACCTCTCTTGGGGCAGCATCAATTATACCATAAAGAGAGAATACACACAAATAAAGGAAAAAAGAAAAGTTAATTTGAACTAGACTGTCAACCTTTAATATTCAATACGTCGTTCTGCAGCTTGCAAACAATGACTTGTGTACTCTTTTAAGGAAAGCGTGATTGTTATATTAACTTGTTATTTCAATTAATTGTTTCAGTTCATTGTTTTATATCTTTATTCAGCGTATAATATGGGTGATCAGATCATGGCATCAATTCCTACATTTCTTACTACTCTGGGTAATCCACCTATTCCTTGGGATCAGTGGAAGAAACTATTTTTCACGTATATGTTAGCTATCAAGGGTGACAGGTATGGTTCAGTCAAGCATGAACTGTATGAAAGGATGTGTAGAACTATGCTGCGAGGAACATTTAAAATTGGTTAATAATATCTCTGGACTCCTAAATACAACGACTTATACATTCAGGTTAAAAATGTATATTTCATTTTGTTTTCACTCAGATCTTTGGAGGGTTTGAAAATTTAACGAGGAGGATATTTATATTTTTTGCACAGATTGATATTGTGTATACAATGTTAGTGGGAGTGGAGTGTTTAGCAGAGGGGCGAGGCACATATTTATTCAAGGTTCATGGTTTGTACTGACTTTGAGTTACATGGGTGAGTCACACCTCCAAGGTTGTTTGAAATAGAGGGTTTTCACCAGTAACGTTTCTGATAGCAAAATCAAGGTGGAGGAGCAAGTTGGTGGTTACAGGGTGTGTGGAAGAGGTGATTATGCTGCTAGTCACGGCTTGAAAGGTACAGCTTTTTAGGGTTTATGTTGTTGGTTACGAGTTTAGGATTAAGTAAACACACATTGATTTTTATTTTTATTAATCTTATTTTGTGTATGATAGTTTATTTAAATGGGTGGGGAAATATGAGAATGAATTTATAACAGAATGAATTAGGTTAAAACACAGTAATTTATTCAACAGTACGTTTCTTTAATGTTATTTTGATGAGGAAAATGTTTGATTCCTTTTATTTTAGTGTTCCCTGACGAAGGGCTGTAAGAGCCCGAAATGCATTGGGTGATCATATATGAGGCCAACCACGATGAATTGTTAATCCCTAGCTGCCACTGAAAAGGCCTGGATGGGCATACCAGTGGCATTTGAAAAAAATTGTAATAATCCTGCCCTTTAAGAAAATATAAATAAAGATATGGATTAAAGTACGATTACTGGATGAACATTGGTTTATTGTTAAAACAAAGCCTTTGCTACAAGGCTGTGCGTCTGAGGACGTGTCATACATACAGTGAATTATGCTCGCGTGCTATTTGGGACAGAGCACATAAACAGTCAGCACGCCGCAATATTGCTACGAGCAGCCAGAACAGTCACGAGTATAAGAAGGTGTGCAAGTCATCATCCTCATTTGTACCAGCCAGGCGTCTAGCCACATTGTTACATTATTTGGGAGTAGAAGGGAGAAGATTTTATGACAATTTTCCTGAAATATTTTAGGAATGGGGAATGATCATTCAATGATCATTCAACAAATGTTTATGAAATGTCATTTCAAATGTTAGATGCACGTTTTATTACAATGGTTAATGTGGTGATGGAAAGGCAAAAATCTTTTCAAGAGTACAATAGGTAGAAGAAGAAGATATAGACACATATGTCACAACTTTACGAGGTTTATCTTTAACATGCAAATTCAAGAATTTAGGTGATTCACTCATCAGAGACCAGATTGTGAGATGCACTAATGATAAGAGAGTAAGAGAAAAGTTGTTGACAAAGGACTTCAATCTGTCAGAAGCCATTCAAGTGGTGAAGGGAATGGAACAAGCTGCCAAAGAAATGGACATTTCATCAATGGTAATTCCTGATGTCGATGGTGAACATGCTCCGGTCCTGGAGGTTCGGACTTCCAATAGAAATATGTGGAAAAATACGAGCGATGTGAAAAAGGACATATCCAGCACTAGTGTGAAAAAAAGAGTTTGCAACAAGAGATATTAAATCTTTTTGATGTGGCGCTCCAGGCCACATTGCCACTAGCTTTAAGTGTGGGGCAAGGGGCATAGTATGTGGTAATTGTGGTAAAAAAGGACATTTTGCTAAAATGTGTAGAGCAAGAATTGCTCTGGCAAGTGTGAGGGTGGTGGAAGATGTATGTGACAACATCACCGAAGTTATGCTAACTATTCAAGACAAGAAAATAGGAGGTACAGTTAAGGAGATTTCAAGTGACGGTACAAGTGGATCTACTGAGGAAGTAGATAATGTGAAGGAGAGTAGAGGGAAGTTAGAAAAACCACATTCTGTCGTTATTATAGATGAGTTAAGGGTAAAGATGCTGGTAAACGCAGGAAGTATATACACCTTAGTGTCCAAAGATACCTTATCTAAGAATTTGTATAAAGATTGGTCTGAACCTGACAAAGGTTTTGGGATATGGAGGAACACAAATTGAAATCCTTTCTATGAGATGGATGAATATAGTGTTAGAAAGGGAAATTGTATATGGTCAAGTGTATTTAACTGGATTACTGACAAAATATCGACCTACAAAATATCGACCTACAGGAACATCGAGTCAAAAATATCGAGGGCAAGAATATCGACATCCTATCTACAACATGGTAAGTACAAAAATATCGAAAATATAATATAGATGTTAAAAATATCGATGTTAAAAATATCGTTTTTTTTTCTTTTATATTATAAATGTAAAATAAAGTAAATAACACTAATAAATAAAATCTACAAAGTTAAAAGTATCTAATAATGTTTAAAATTAATAAATAATACATATATAATAATAATACACTAATTAAATATATACAGTAAATATATAATATATATGTACTGAACAATAAGTTGTAATAATTATTTTACTAATTTATAAATTAATAAAATATATCTAAATTATAAATACATTTACTAACATAAAACAATAACATAAATAAAATGTAAAAAATATAAAAATTAAATATACTTTTAATATTTTTTAAATTAAATATATAAAACGTTGGATAGCGTAGGGGTAAAAATTACTATTCCCACTCCAGAGAGTGCAACAATAGGGAAAGCGTTGGATAGCGTAGGAGTAAAAATTATTATTCCCACTCCAGAGAGTGCAACAGTAGGGAAAGAGTTGGATAGCGTAGGAGTAAAAATTACTATTCCCACTCCAGAGAGTGCAACAGTAGGGAAAGCGTTGGATAGCGTAGGGGTAAAAATTACTATTCCCACTCCAGAGAGTGCAACAGTAGGGAAAGCTTTGGATAGCGTAGGGGTAAAAATTACTATTCTCACTCCAGAGAGTGCAACAGTAGGGAAAGCGTTCGATAGCGTAGGAGTATAAATTACTATTCCCACTCCAGAGAGTGCAACAGTAGGGAAAGAGTTGGATAGGTAGGAGTAAAAATTACTATTCCCACTCCACAGAGTGCAACAGTAGGGAAAGCATTGGATAGCGTAGGAGTAAAAATTATTATTCCCACTCCAGAGAGTGCAACAGTAGGGAAAGCGTTGGATAGTGTAGGGGTAAAAATTGCTATTCCCACTCCAGAGAGTGAAACAGTAGGGAAAGTGTTGGATAGCGTAGGAGTAAAAATTACTATTCCCACTCCAGAGAGTGCAACAGTAGGGAAAGAGTTGGATATCGAAGGAGTAAAAATTAATATTCCCACTCCAGAGAGTGCAACAGTAGGGAAAGTGTTGGATAGCGTAGGGGTAAAAATTACTATTCCCACTCCAGAGAGTGCAACAGTAGGGAAAGCTTTGGATAGCATAGGGGTAAAAATTACTATTCCCACTCCAGAGAGTGCACTAGTAGGGAAAGCGTTGGATAGCGTAGGAGTATAAATTACTATTCCCACTCCAGAGAGTGCAACAGTAGGGAAAGAGTTGGATAGGTAGGAGTAAAAATTACTATTTCCACTCCACAGAGTGCAACAGTAGGGAAAGCGTTGGATAGCGTAGGAGTAAAAATTACTATTCCCACTCCAGAGAGTGCAACAGTAGGGAAAGGGTTGGATAGCGTAGGGGTCAAAATTACTATTCCCACTCCAGAGAGTGCAACAGTAAGGAAAGCGTTGGATAGCGTAGGAGTAAAAATTACTATTCCCACGCCAGAGAGTGCAACAGTAGGGAAAGCGTTGGATAGCGTAGGAGTAAAAATTACTAATCCCACTCCAGAGAGTGCAACAGTAGGGAAAGCGTTGGATAGCGTAGGGGTAAAAATTACTATTCCCACTCCAGAGAGTGCAACAGTAGGGAAAGCGTTGGATAGCGTAGGGGTAACAATTACTATTCCCACTCCAGAGAGTGCAACTGTAGGGAAAGCGTTGGATAGCGTAGGGGTAAAAATTACTATTCCCACTCCAGAGAGTGCAACAGTAGGGAAAGCGTTGGATAGCATAGGGGTAACAATTACTATTCCAATTCCACAGAGTGCAACAGTAGGGAAAGTGTTGGATAGCCTAGGGGTTAAAATAACATACTTATAAATAAAAGCTTATTTTAATAATAAAAGTATAAACTATTAAATAAATAGAAACCATATATAATACCTATACCTAATTATAAAATACATGATTCGCTAAATATATTTAACCAATAATAAATATTAAAAAATACCATTTTATAATATTTAACTACCAATTAATAATTAATTAACAATTATATTATTAACAAAACATTTATTTTAAAAACATTATTACTTAATTACATTTAAATTACTTCCCACCATATTCCCCTATAAACCCACTACCCACAACAGAACACATTTATCTATTTATGAATTAATTAAAATTAATTACCAATTAATTAAAATTAATTACCAAATAATTAAAATGAATGTATAATTCCTACTAATTAATAATTAATTAAACATAATTAAATTACGTCCCACCCTATAAACCCACAACCCACTACAGAACATATGTATCAATTAATCAATTAATTAAAATTAAATACCAATTAATCAAATGTATTTACCAATTATTTAAAAATATTTAATAATAACTATTTAATAATTAATTTAACATAATTAAATTACTTCCCACCTTATTCCCCTATAAACTCACAACCCGCTACAGAACATATTTATCAATTAATCAATTTATTAAAATTAATTTCCAATTATTTAAAAATAATTACCAATTAATTACAATTTATTAATAAATCCTACTAATTAATAATCAAGTTAACATAATTAAATTACTTCCCACCCTATTCCCCTATAAACCCACCACCCGCTACAGAACATATTTATCAATTAATCAATTAATTAAAATTAATTTCCAATTATTTAAAAATATTTATCAATTAATTACAATTTATTAATAATTCCTACTAATTAATAATCAATTTAACATAATTAAATTACTTCCCACCCTGTTCCCCTTTAAACCCACAACCCGCTCGGGTACTAAAACATATAATTTGCTTATAAATAAATGTATTAATATATAAAATTAATACACATATAATATGAATTATTTTAAATACTTAAGTTAAACATATAACGCATACATAATAAAAAACTAAACAATAATATAAATATCGATATTGGTGTCATCGAAATTAGTGACATCGATATATATGCTATCGATATTACTAACTTCGATATTACTTACATCGATATAAAGACTTTCGATATTACTTATCTTAGGGTCGATATTCTGTCCTTCGATATTCTTGACATCGATATTCTGCACCTTCGAAATTTCAAACACGATATTTTGGTAGTTCGATATTTATAACTCGATATTTTGACTGTGTACCTATTTAACTGACTTTGGCTCTAGTTTGTTAGGGTGTTGTCATCAGAAGGACTTAGGTATAAACCCTATTGCGGAAATTCCAGTCATGTTGATAACTGAGAATCTGAAACATGTGAACCAGGTGGATACGTTTGATGAATGGGGAGTGAAGAATTATCCATGTGTATTTAAGAGTGACTTGGGTTTGCTTAAAGGGTTCTCCCATAAGATTGTCATGAAGAAATGAGCAGTCCCAGTGGTGCATAAAGTGAAAAATATACCTCGCTTAATGAGGGAGTCTCTGCAACAAGAATTGAACAAGTTGTTGAGCTGAACCAAGGGATAATTTAATTGTAGTCGCTCCCAAGAAAGGTGGAAAGATTAGGTTGTATATAGACTTAGGGGCTCTCAATAGGAATATCTTGGTCGACAGGCAACCACTTCCAAACATTTCAGAGATGTTGAAAGCAATGACGGGGGAAGGTGTTTAGTGTGGTGGATATTTCGGCAGTGTATCATCAGGACAAACTATATAAGGATTCTAGACACCTTACATCCTTTGTTACCCCTTTGGGTGTGTTCTGTTATTTAAGGATACCGTTTGGATTAGCATCAGCATTAGCAGTGTTTGAGAGAGTAATGAAACAGATTTTTGATGGTATGGAAAATGTGTGGTACTTCCAAGATGATGTGACGATTGCCGGGAAGGATGGGGTACATCATGATGAGTTGCTCGAACAGGTGATACGGCATTTCGACGAGTATGGGTTGACTGTTAGGAGAGACAAATGTCAATTCAGGAAGAAATTTGTCATGTATCTTGGACATGAGATATCGAGTGAGGGAATATGACTGAAGAGGAGTATTGTCTAAGGCAGCTTTCCCAAACTGTGGTCCACGGACCCCCAGGGGTCCGTGACACATTCCCAGGGGGTCCGCAGGACTTGATTGCCTACTGTTGTTGTAAAAAACAAAACGCCCATGCGCCTTCACAGCACTAAGAGGTGTGAAAGTAGCTGGCGCCAGGGCAGCAAGACTACAATAGAATTGCAGCAACACCACACTGGCCAATCACCATTTTGCTTTAGTGCAAGCTGAAGGGTGATTTAAGTCACACTTGCACAGCAGTGCGTGCGTTTCCTCTTATCTTATGATAATATACTGATGTCTTCAGGTTTAGTATTGGCAGCTGCAGCGTGGCCTAGCAGGTCACGTTTTCATTCAATCACCCAGCTCTCTGTACTGAGGTATTCCAGCCTCCCAATCGGCCTGATGGCAATCTGGTTACTTTAAAGAAGAGCAACAGCATGAAGATGAGCAGAGCTGTAGTCACTACAAATAGCATCATGGGACGGCATGTGTTTACATTTATGCAAGGGAGTTAGTCTATGTGAGGGTAATAACTAGAGGGAATAATAGCTGTTTAAGTCTAGGAGGAGCACTTGCAAAAGGTAGCGAGATGTGTTATGCTGCAACTGGGCAAATCACTTAATCTCCCCGTGCCTGAATGTGTAATGTAAATACGGTGGTCATGTAAAGCGCTCCAATACCTTTGGGTCAAGTTCGCGCTATACAAAATATGCAAAGAATAAAAAGTGTATGAAGGTTCACCGGTCTGAACCTGGAGGAACCAGTCGCTAGGGTCTTCAGGGAGCTACAAGCTGCCCCTGTGTAAAACACCTATTTGTGTATGCCTGAACGGTTGTGGAATATGCTCCCATATCAGGACCACTTAATAGACACTGACATCGCAGAAAAGGAACCATAAAACATTTAAAGTGGGCGCTCCCAGATTTCATCAAGAGGAAGCTAGAAGAACCAAGCATTGTCATAGTCAGTAGGCCCGGCACTGCCTGCGAGTCTTTGTCATTGCTTATTTTGTTCTCCGTAAAACTTTGTTAGGGGGCTACCGGGGGACAAGGCAATATTAAAAAACATCTTTGGTTGGAAGCTGTTGTGTCAAGAAATACACATGTATTACAGTCTGGAAATAAGTACTATGTGCAAATTACTGAGTGACATTAACTAAAGTGGCCTGGCACACTGACTTGTGAATGGGGCAACCGTCCAACAAAGCATTACTACAACCAAAATCTTTGCAAACGCGAGACCTAGAAGGCATGAAAGACTGCAAGAAAGGGGGGGGAGAAAAGTGTGAGGTAAGTAGGTATTATGAAAGAAGGTTGACTTTGTCAAGAGACAGAAAGGTGGGCAAGTAGTGTCTTGGGAGAAGGGAAACGAGGGAAGAAAGGAACAAAGGGTGAACAAAAGATAATGACGAACATGCGCGGCCAAATTTCAGTGTAATTTTGAGTGACATTCAAATACTATGAGTTACACTTCAAGCATTCATAGGTTATCACAAGCACTTACCTACTTTAAACGGCAACAGTGTGAGTTCCTGGCGCTGGGCTCCAGCCTCAGGCCATACCTTCTGCAGTGCACACCAGGCATGCAACGCCCATTGGGCTCAAAGGGCTTCAGCCCCCCTCCTCCCCTGTCGTGTGTGGCAGCCCGGGTTGAGACAGCTTCCCGGGCTGACATACAGTCACACCAGAGTACATCACAGGTCTTTAAAAGACCACTTGCTTGTTAATGAGGCTGAGAAGCAGCACCATCCTTCCCATTAAAATGTTTTGATTTTTGCAAAGTTTTCAATATAAAATAATAAAACCTTTAGTAATGCAAGTATTTATTTGGTGTGTACTTGTTTTTGTATTTTTTGCGAATGACTGTTTTAATTTTTTGAAATTTCATTTGTACAAATTGCTCGGGGGTCCCCGGCTTCCAGTAGTGATTCAGTGGGGGTCCTCAGGAGTCAAAAGTTTGGGAACCACTGGTCTAAGGTATAAGTGATGCACTGTGTCCAGAGAATAAGGACCAATTGAAGTCATTTTTGGATTAGCAGAATGCTGCTCAAATTTGTGAGGAACTTTACAGAAATAGTTGAGCCATTAAGGATGCTGATGAAGAAACACGCAGTGTTTTGATCCAGCGCTGCTCTAAACAAACCACCAAACCATCACTATATATCCTAGGAGCTATCACACTTTAATCGTCGGTGGTGCCCATAACACCGCGAATCACTCTTTCACACAAATCACCCTGCTCCCAAGATCAGTGAAAACCAGAGGATGAGCTGCTGGAATAGCGGAGTGTCCTACTTCATCTATTTAATCTAAATTCTATACATTATATACATCTGCAGTTTATTAGATCTTACCATGGTTTTAATTCTCGAGAAAACATTAAGAAACCCCACTGTTAGTAAAAGTTAACTAATGGACAACAAGACCAGCTTAATTCTCCATTTATTTAATTTTTATTACATATTTAAAACTTCTCCTAGCATGACCTTATTTTATTAAACTTTTATTTCAAATTCAATTAAACCTTTATTAATTCACCTAATGAAAGAGAAATTTAGACTCAAACAGTTTACATTTATTAGCAGAATAGTTCAGAATAATAAGTCAACAACATATTACCAATCTTATTCAGCAATAGGAATCAGGGTTAAGGCAGAAGAGTTACCAAAAACAGCCTCTCTATTCTTTCTCGATGTTCACCTCCCATCAGGACTCCGTCCCCATCAAAGTTAATGTCAGGAAAATGTTCAAAGTCTGCTCTTCAGGACATGCTGACCTTGACACTAGCCGCACAGGCACAGGCTGCTTGAACATCTCTTGAGCACAGTTGCGCATGCGTAGAAAGACATTCACTTGGAGTCTTGCAAACCCTCCATGTTTAACTAGGCCGCATGGGCCATAACAGGAACTATTTTAGAAACAAATACAATTAAAAATTAGATTTTGAAGTAAAACCCTTCTGTTTACCTCCCCAATTCTATGTTCACCCTGTTAGTGGTTACCTAGCTTTCAAGCCACAATTGTGCATTGTTTTCTTACCATTCTCCATCATTTCTGCCACAATTATACATTTAGGAAGCATACATGCATAGCTTTTCATTAGAGTATAGCATTTCCGCACTATATTAGTAGGACAATTTCACATAATTAATGGATTACGGTTTGCAACACAAGCATATTAGTATCCCTCGTGTATTTGTGTGTGTGCTTTCTATTTTACGTTGGTTAATTTTAAAACCACACGATTACTACATATTACAGTTATGGGAAGGCGACTTCACGAGGGGTATACAAACATTTTTGTTTTCACCCTCGCTCCATCAGTTTGAATGGACTGATACATACGAAAATGTTTTCAAACAAGTTAAGGAAAAGATCATGCATTCCCTTGGTCATTATGAGGTCACAGCCAAAACATATTTAACCAATGATGCCAGTAGCATAAGTTTAGGAGCAGTGTTGACTCTAGTAGGCAAGGATCACAAAGGATAGTAAGATTTTCTTCCAGGAGATTGCAGGGTACAGGAAAGTCTTATTCTTTGATAGAAAGGGAGGCTCTAGTATATTGTTGGGGCATCAGGCATTTTAAATATTTATTGTGGGCTTACCTTATAGAGTCAGGACTGACCACAAGCTGCTGACATATTTGTCTAAAGGTGGCAGCAGTTTGGAAGGAGAAGTCACACCTAGGATTTCCAGGTGGATGTTATCAGTCCTAGAAATCAACTTTGAAGTGGAGTACTTGAAGGGGTTAACAAAGGTGGTAGCAGATTGTCTATCTCAATTACCTACTAATGGGGATGTAGAGGATGACGTAATCGATGTGAGTGATTCGTGTGACATTCAAGAGGGAAAAGAGGAATGGGATGTTGCTATGGATGAAGATTTGGTTTTGAAGAAAGTGAAAGAGAATGCAAGGCAGAGGTAGCACCAAGAACTTCATCAGTATGGTCAGGTAGAGGACTATCGAGGTGTTAAAGAGAAAATTAGTATTCTTCATGATAGGTTGATGAGAAGGAACTGTACCATCCCTCCTGTTGGACTCCATGATCATATTATCCAATTGGCATATGAGGGGCATCCTCGAAGAAACATGACTAAGAGAAGGATAAGACAAACCTATTGGTGGCTAAAAGTGGATAGAATAGTAGAATAAATGGTAAAATATTGCTGTGCTTGTTCTAACAGTGATATGGTGAAATCGGTGAGGCAACCTCCATTGAAGTGTGTTGAGATACCTGGAAGACCTTGGGAAAAGTTAGCTATGAATTTTCTTAGCCCATAAGTACATTGGGAAGTGAATGCAAATTTATTATGGTACTTGCCAAATTCCACATTAAGTGGTTTGTGATCAAACCAATGGACAGTATCAATACTGAGAATGTGATCAATTTTCTGGAGGAGGTTTTTTTGGAGTAGGGTGGCACTGATAACGGGGTACAATTTGGATCCCATGTGATGAAAGAGTTTACGGTAGGATGAGGGATCAAGCATGAAAGGGTAGCCTTATTTAGGCCCAAAGTGAATGGAATGGTGGAAAGGATTGTAGTGTAGTTCCTATTTTCCCAATAGGCCCCGCGCATTGGAATAACATAAACAGTAGTATCGACGTAGAAGTGCGGATCTTCCAGGCCTCCACTGACTATGCTAAACTTAATTGGGTTTGTTACCAACTAGCTCAGAGGTCACTGGAAACTTTCTTGACTGAATAGGAAGTGATCAGCTTCCCTGGCACAGCCAAGAAGGGATTCAGTTTTCCAACAACCGTGCAACATGACAACTTTGCTCCTCAGATAAGAGTCAATCTCTAGGGTCGTGTGAAACAATAGACAGTTATTTTACTCAATAATCAAAAAAAGAGTGTCTATGAAAAAGGCAAAGCCGTTCTAGGGAGCACAATAACAACCACACTGGGATGTTGAAGAAAGCCCTCACTCACCACCTAGTGATGACATGCTTCATCATCGGGCCCCACCAAAGAGACCTAGTGTCTCTTTGGTGTGCTGCAACGCCAGGATTACTGCGGAGCGGGATGGTGAGTTTAGGGCGTGTTGAGTGCAAATGTAAACTAGTGAGTGATGGGGGTATTAAAATAGTCAGTAGTGTATCTGAGGTAATAATTTTATTAAATGATCACTAGAGACAAAAGATATTAAAATATGTGAGGAAACAGTCCACTTTAATTGAGTGGTGGGTTCCTAAAGGGTAGTCGACATGTTTCTTGCCATCGAAACGGTGTTAATTTACCCGGCAATTCATCAGGACTGAGTGTGATAAACCCTGGCAATATGGGCACACTAAGGCCCACCCTTACCTAGGGACGTGAGTGTGAAAATTAAATAAAAGTGAAAAAAGTGCAAAAAAATTAGGAATGATTGAACTATTCCTAATTACTCCTGGTTTAGGAGGCTTCTACTGATCGTTTCTGCACCTGGAAGATAAAAGGACAGAGACATACAAGTAGAACAAAACAAACATTTAGAATTTCTCCTGGTTGTCATTGTTTTTTATAGTGAATATCGTGCTCCAAAGGTGAAAGTCACTCTAGCTGTGGTTGAATAGCGCTATGGTTAACACCACCTATTAGCCCCGGGTTCAGATGAGCTAGGAGAGGTGTGGTGTACTATTCGTGGTACAGACTAGTGGTGACTAAGGACTAAAAGGGTGAAAATCGTCATAGAAGATCGTCAACTCAGCGATCAATATAAGTGTTATAAAAAGATCGCAATCAAGTTAAAATTGTCTCACTTTAAAGGTGTTGGAAATGAACACCATGGGTCTCAGGAGGGGGGTGGAAGCGTATTCGGCACACCCTGTAAATTGGCAAAACATAGGAAAACGAAGAAAGGCATCAAAACAATGTAAAGCCCCTTGGTAAACGGAGCGCGATCTGCACTTAGCTCCATGCTGGCAGATGATTCCCACTTACGCTCTTGACGCTCGGCAGCCGTAGTCTACCTACGTCGCCCTCGAACCGGACCCCGACGATGATAAAGCGGGCTCGGTTCGTTGTTTAAGAGCAAGGTAGAGAGGCGGTGTTTGCTTCCGGGTGGGCGTGGTTAGATGACCAGGCATGACGTCAGACCAGCGCTAGCAATCGGAGCGCTCTGCAGGCTATGACGATCGGTCACAAGGGTTGCTAGTTGCTTGGTAACCTGGGTAAACAAACGCGGCAGACGCGCGTTACAGATTAGTGCATTGGGGGCGATGACGAATGGTCACAGGGGATGTTAACTACTTCGTGTCTAAGATATAGAGTATTGGCACAGAAGTGTTTAGGAAGTGAAAGCAGTAGAAGTAGGATCTCAATTATTAGTACTTGTTCTGTGGATATCTGTTGACAGATGGTCAATAAAAGACTCCGATAAGAAGGGGAGTGGTCAAACGGTAGTGGGGATAAATAGCCATAGATGAGACACCCAGCTACCGCCAGTCTTCTGTGGGGGGCTTACATTGTAAAGAGCTTTATTGAGTAAGAAACCGAATGACTCCATTTCGGTTCGCTTCATCACAGTATTCCAGGGAATATCGTCATTAAGACCTACAAGGTGGGGACCCAGTCTATAAACCCACCTTTGTTCTTTTTCAAAAAGAAGATTAGAAATATTCAAGGTGCCATTCACATGCTCGATGACAGTCCATCGCATGTCGTTGGGAGTGTGATTTTGTTCCAAGAAATGACGACTCATTTTGGTGGTCAGTTTCTTACACCTGATATTGGAGCGGTGTTCACCTATCCTTTGCTCAACTTTGCGGGTCGTCATTCCTACATAACGTAGGTCGCAGGAACAGGTGATCAAGTAAATGACATTTTGAGTGTTACAATTAGTGTGAACTTTCTGTGTCCATACTTTGCCTGGCTCGAGCTCAAGAGTTTTAGTGTGTGTCGTAAGATGACACACACTGTAGTTGGCACAAGGGAAGTGTCCAGTGATTTGCGGTAAACCCCAAATTTCTGTGATCGATCTTTCCATGGTAGGTGCCTCAATTCTGGGTCGGGTATGTACGAGGGTGTCCCTTAGGCTGCGCCCTTTCTTAAAGGAGAACAATGGTTTCTCCCAATCTGTTTTAATACTGAACACAATGCGCCAATTTTTATTGATTGATTTTTTCATGTAGTTGGACATCGTGCTGTACGTGGTTACACAGGTCAGTGGTATGGTCTTGTTATCGGTAACCCTGTCTTCAAGGAGAGATTCTCGTGGTTGGTTACGAGCCCTCTTGTAACCTTTATTTAATATCTGGGTGGGGTAGCCTCGAGACTTAAGTTTGTCAGTTAAATCAGCAGATTGGATCTTGAAGTCTTGGAGATCAGAGCAATTGCGTCTTATTTGCAGCTATTGTCCATATGGGAGGTTTTCTTTCAGGGGTCTAGGATGGAAGCTTGTAAATTCAAGTAGGTTGTTGCGAGCAGTGGGTTTGTGGTAAGTTTTTGTTGTCAGTTTTGTCCCACAGACCTGGATCCTCACATCCAAAAAGGTAACCTCTGTTTTGCTCAGTTCAGAAGTGAATTTTAGGTTGGTGTCTAGTGTATTAATCCAACCTAGAAAGGCCTGTAATTGTTCATCATTGCCTGTCCATATTACCAGGACTATATCAAAAAGAGGGAGGCAAGATAGTTGATCATTCGATCAACGGACACAATTTACCACTCAGAGTGGTGGAAGGTCCAGTAACAGCTTGTGTCCGTATCTAGCACTGGGGATACAACAGGGGGTTGCTGAACTGTTCCTAAGGAGAGCTAGGGAAGAATTAACTGGCGTGACCAAAGGTGTTAGAGTAACACCCTGGGGCATCCATTTTGTTGGATGTAGTTGCCTCACACACCCAGAAGGGTGTCATGCTTCATCATAGGCGGTTGCTCCTCGTCGGGGAGGCGGTGCAATCCCCGACGGGCTCACCTAAAAGAGGGGCTCTTTGGCGGAGATCTTTTTATCCAACAGCCTTATGGTGAGGTGGGGGTGTGTGGGCAGGACGAGGTGTAATTGCGTGAGGGATATTAAAATGTAGCAAGGGGTACCTGAATTCACTTTATTCTGGGGGTCCCCTGGCTGCAGTTAAAAAGTGGGGTTAGCTCGCTAGGTGTCAACAGGTTAGGTCGGGTGACCCTAGATGAGGCTAAGAGTGAAGATGGTCGACATGTTTCTCGCAGTGGGTATAGTCACCCGCGATTCATCAGGACCTTAACAAAGTGAGGGGAAACATGCTAGTGTCATGTGTGTAGTTTATGTTACCTCTGTGGGTTCTCCTATGCCTATACATAGAGAAAAAGGAGAAGGGTAGGTCTGAAAACGCGGACACAGGAGATTAGAGGTGAGTCAAATAAGCGGAGGGCGGTAGTTGGGAGGTTTTTAGCCTCTCTGCCTTATACATCATTGAGGTGTACTAGTACTAGTTTTAGTAGTAACCCATAGGCGCTATTTCATGCTCTACCTCCAGCTAAACCCTTGGGCTCATCCCTGATGTTTTGTCCCGCCGACCCCTCATGTGGCACATAGTCCTTGACCATTAGGTAAGTGGGGCACGTGGGCTCTACCTACCTAGAGCTCATTAGGTCACAGAGTGTGTGTGTGTTTTACATCTAGCCACAATATGTAACAAACGGTGCCTGTCTCACTAAACCTGCTCATGTTTTTATACTAGAGGAGCAGTGCACTTCATCTAAGCTGCTGCATTTTAACCCTTCTTAACTCCTTTTAAACCATTGTTTTTAGCCAGCACCCTACCACAACCCTCCTCACCGACTCAGCAGTTGTGTGTGCTCCCCACTTTGCACATTGCACACGCAATTTACAAGGCATGCAGTGGTTGTGTTCAGTGTTCCACAGCACCAACAGCATGCCACTTTGTTCACACGCCCTGGCATTGACGTGACTTGTTTTTAATGCAGAGTTGTATTTAACCATTGTTTCCTTTTTCTCTATGTATAGGCATAGGAGAACCCACAGAGGTAACATAAACTACACACATGACACTAGCATGTTTCCCCTCACTTTGTTAAGGTCCTGATGAATCGCGGGTGACTATACCCACTGCGAGAAACATGTCGACCATCTTCACTCTTAGCCTCATCTAGGGTCACCCGACCTAACCTGTTGACACCTAGCGAGCTAACCCCACTTTTTAACTGCAGCCAGGGGACCCCCAGAATAAAGTGAATTCAGGTACCCCTTGCTACATTTTAATATCCCTCACGCAATTACACCTCGTCCTGCCCACACACCCCCACCTCACCATAAGGCTGTTGGATAAAAAGATCTCCGCCAAAGAGCCCCTCTTTGAGGTGAGCCCATCGGGGATTGCACCGCCTCCCCGACGAGGAGCAACCGCCTATGATGAAGCATGACACCCTTCTGGGTGTGTGAGCCAACTACATCCAACAAAATGGATGCCCCAGGGTGTTACTCTAACACCTTTGGTCACGCCAGTTAATTCTTCCCTAGCTCTCCTTAGGAACAGTTCAGCAACCCCCTGTTGTATCCCCATATTACCAGGACATCATCAATGTAACGTCTCCATATTTTGATGGAAGACGTATAGGGGCTATTGGGTTGTATGATATGTCTCGCCTCGAAATCTGCGACGTACAGGCCTGCCACGCTGGGGGCAAATGTGCTGCCCATATATGTCCCCGTTGTTTGTAGGTAAAGGTTGTTTTTGTAGGCAAAGAAATTCTCCTTTAAAGCTATGGTAGCACAGTCTAGTATAAAGGTCTTGGATGCCTGGTAATCCCAGTTGATGGAGTCTAAAGCCATCCCCAGGACCTTGATGGTATCGTCCTGGGGAATGCTGGTGTACAGACTCTCAATGTCTAATGTCACAAGTGTAACTGTGTTTTCTGGGAAGTCAAGGTTTTGAAGCAGTTGAAGTAAACTTTTTGTGTCCTTTAGGTAGGTCGGATTATTTTGCACTAAGGGTTTGAGATAGTGATCACAAAACCGTGAAAGTGGTTCTAACAGAGAGCCGATGCCTGAAACGATCGGCCTCCCTGGTGGTGGTAGCCGGTTTTTGTGTGTCTTTGGGAGAGTGTAAAAGTAAGGTATTACACTTTCACTCGTGCTAAGGAAGTCCGCCTCATTTTTGGAGATTTCTCCGTTCTCCTCAGCTCTTTTAACCAGATTGGTGATCCGAGTTCTTAGCTCGTGGGTGGGGTCTTGTGTTAGGGGGGTGTAATTCTTCATGTCTGCCAGGAGCACTTCACATGCCTTCTCATAATCAATTGTGTTTTGAATTACCAATCCACCGCCCTTGTCTGCTGGTTTTATAGTGATCTTAGGGTCCCTTTGCAAGGATCTTAATGCTTGGTATTCCTCTGTGCTGAAATTGCAGTAGGCCGAGTGGCCTGATAGGTTTCTAGGTCCAGGAATACTGCTTGCTCAAAAGCAGTGATAGCTGCAGGCACAGTCTGAATCGGTGGATTAAAAGTAGAGTTCAATCTTAATCCAGTGTCACCTTTACGTTGTGCTTCGTTCGGGTCTTCCTTTCCTTCAAAAAAAGCTTTGAGTTTTAGTTTTCTGAAAAATGCTGAGAGCTCACAACGTAGCTTGAATTTATCAGGGCGAGCGGTTGGTACAAAGCCCAGACCTCTTTCTAGGACTGCGGTTTCTGTTGGTGACAAGACTTTGTCAGACAAATTGTTTATAAGACTCATATTCCGCTCGTTCCTGGTTGTTGTTCCCTGTTGGTGGTTGCTCACTGCATCGTCGGCCTCCCATGACACATGGCTCATTGATTGACCTGTGCCTCTTCTCTTTCCCCTTCCTCTCCTGCCCTGGTCTAAAAAAGGCTGGCGATAATGGGGTTGGTAGTTGGGAGGAGGAAAAAATCCTGGATTCCAGCCCATCATCGGATATGGTGGTTGGTGAAATGGGAATTGGTGGCCCATTGCTGGCATTTGGGGTGGCGCTGGCCATCTGAGTGGTTGGTTGTGGAAGCCCTGTTGGCCACGATTATTTCGGTTACCCCTATTCCCTCGTCTTCTTCCTTGTTTAAATGACCCCGTGCTAGATCCACTGCTGTTGGATGTATTATCATCTGACAGATCATCATTAGGAGGGTTGTGGGAGGGTGGAGTATACGTTGCTGCTGAGTATGGATATACTTTCTCATATTCAAATTTTTTCAGATCTTTCTGAAATTTATTGACTTTGGCTTGCGTCAAACTGTCTTTATACTCGTTTAACTCCTTATTTATCTCGTCAAGTTTCTTCTTGTAACCAGTTATTGTTGTTTTAAATTTAGACTCAGTTTCTTGTATTTCAATCTGTAGGGCATCGGAGAGTCTTAGAGCTGTCTTAATTTGTTTACCCAGGTTACCAAGCAACTAGTAACCCTTGTGACCGATCGTCATAGCCTGCAGAGCGCTCCGATTGGTAGCGCTGGTCTGACGTCATGCCTGGTCATCTAACCACGCCCACCCGGAAGCAAACACCGCCTCGCTACCTTGCTCTTAAACAACGAACCGAGCCCGCTTTATCATCGTCGCGGTCCGGTTCGAGGGCGACGTAGGTAGACTACGGGTGCCGAGCGTCAAGGGCGTAAGTGGGAATCATCTGCCAGCATGGAGCTAAGTACAGATCGCGCTCCGTTTACCAAGGGGCTTTACATTGTTTTGATGCCTTTCTTCGTTTTCCTATGTTTTGCCAATTTACAGGGTGTGCCGAATACGCTTCCACCCCCCTCCTGAGACCCATGGTGTTCATTTCCAACACCTTTAAAGTGAGACAATTTTAACTTGATAGCGATCTTTTTATAACACTTATATTGATCGCTGAGTTGACGATCTTCTATGAAGATTTTCACCCTTTTAGTCCTTAGTCACCACTAGTCTGTACCACGAATAGTACACCACACCTCTCCTAGCTCATCTGAACCCGGGGCTAATAGGTGGTGTTAACCATAGCGCTATTCAACCACAGCTAGAGTGACTTTCACCTTTGGAGCACGATATTCACTATAAAAACCAATGACAACCAGGAGAAATTCTAAATGTTTGTTTTGTTCTACTTGTATGTCTCTGTCCTTTTATCTTCCAGGTGCAGAAACGATCAGTAGAAGCCTCCTAAACCAGGAGTAATTAGGAATAGTTCAATCATTCCTAATTTTTTTGCACTTTTTTCACTTTTATTTAATTTTCACACTCACGTCCCTAGGTAAGGGTGGGCCTTAGTGTGCCCATACCGCCAGGGTTTATCGCACTCAGTCCTGATGAATTGCCGGGTAAATTAACACCGTTTCGATGGCAAGAAACATGCCGACTACCCTTTAGGAACCCACCACTCAATTAAAGTGGACTGTTTCCTCACATATTTTAATATCTTTTGTCTCTAGTGATCATTTAATAAAATTATTACTTCAGATACACTACTGACTATTTTAATACCCCCATCACTCACTAGTTTACATTTGCACTCAACACGCCCTAAACTCACCATCCCGCTCCGCAGTAATCCTGGCGTTGCAGCACACCAAAGAGACACTAGGTCTCTTTGGTGGGGCCCGATGATGAAGCATGTCATCACTAGGTGGTGAGTGAGGGCTTTCTTCAACATCCCAGTGTGGTTGTTATTGTGCTCCCTAGAACGGCTTTGCCTTTTTCATAGACACTCTTTTTTTGATTATTGATTACTGACCGGGGAACAAGAGTGTCAGTGTACTCTCCCTACCTCTCTCCTTGTTACTCACAGTTATTTTACTCAGTCAGTGATGGTGCAGTTTACTTTCACAATATGTAGAGAATAGAGAGACGGGCGTTTTCAATAAAGGGTAACATTTATTGAACAGTCTTTCTTCTGGTACAAGAGAAATGAATTGCCACAATTGCAAGACTTGTTATTATAAAAAGTACGTACAGTAAGATGAGTATTGCGAAATAATACTGTAAAAGCATTGATATGGTTTCTTAGCCATACAATGGTTTAAAATGAATAAAACATATATACATTCATATATACATTAGGCTAAAATACTCAACTGGTGCTTCTAACTACGCCTACCCCAGTGTACCTGACCTAAGCCTAATACTTGGGAGGGGAGCAAGTAAGTAGCTTTAAGTTAAGTTGGTTTTGCCAAGGTTTGCTTCAAGAATTCTCTCCAAGGGTTTAGTCAACACCATACCTCTGGAATAGAATGATGGAGGTCTGGTATCTCCTTCAGGGGGTCGATATCCCAGTCATCCGCAAGGGTAGACTAGAAACGCCGGAGCTGGATTTCTCTGCAGGAGAAAAGACAGCGTCTCTCTCAGCGCGTCGAGGAGGAGGAGGGGCAGCGTCCGCGGGCAGCTTGCATCTGCTGGGCTCTTGCAGGGGACGGCTGTTCAGCTCCTAGGTTCACCACACCATCGTTCGCTATTTAGTAGCGATAGCAGTAGCGATAGCAGCTATGGTATCATCAGCATAACAGCAACTTCAGCAGCAGCGAGACAGCGTTTGCTTAAGGCAACGTTGGTAATATTTATACCTGAAAGGTGCCTTGATTGACGTAAGTTTTTGGACATAAGAACTCAATAAAGATGTCACTAGGAAGTGATCGTCTATCAGTGCTCATTAGAGTTCTGTTACTAATCAAAACACAGCAAGCGGGGCTTTCCCAGGGTGCTGAGTTTTTATCTTGTTGAAGAACTCGGAGTGTTAATCTAGGAATCTTAGATAGTAACTTCTGCTATGTCATTGCACTAATTGGTTGCAAAGGAAGTGGCAGAGAAAGCGATTCTGAAATGTGGCTCTGTTCGTGTGAGGCCAGAGACGAGTTTCTGAATATTGCACTTGAACGGTTATGCCAATATAGGGAATAAATGGATTTATAGCCGAATAGGGGCATAAGGTCACAGTATCGATCAGGGTCCTAGATTAGAACGCTACACCCACTCCACGAATTCATGTCCATCAAATTACTAAAAACTAGAGCAATAAGATGCATGTGTAACATTGCCCACCCCAAAATACATATATGCATTTGAAATAGGCGTATTAGTAATACGTGAAAATTTAGGTACTGTACGTTTTTGAAGCATAGAAATCATTCAAAAATTATAGCATATGAAATCAATGAACGATTATGCAAAAAGAATTACACATGAAATATCTCTGATTACAGAAGAAGGGCGAGATAATTTCATCACATATAAATGCATTGCAGTAAAATGCGCTAGAGGCTGGTGTAAAGTTATTATGTCTCTAGATGTATATAGAAATAGAAGTAGAAGCTTCTGTTCTCAATGAATAGTTTTACTTTAAGCACAGAATTTTTCGTGCCAAAAAAGGTGAATATTAAAAAGTGTTCAATTCAAAAGAATTATTGCTTGAACAGGGAAAATTGAGTTCCAACGCTTTTAGCAGTTTTTGTTGTTCAAAACTGAAGGCCGAATTCAGAGTTCATGGGAACGCTGTGTGTCAGAATACTTCTCTAAAGTTATTGTTTCTGTTTGGGTGAGAACATCGTATCAGACAGGCTCTCAAAGAATTGGTCTACAAAATCAGGTGACAGTTCGAACAAATTCGATAGTGCTGTAACTTGGCAGGTGTGAAAATGATTGCTGTCATCAAAGGCTGGATCAGCAATGCTCACAGAAGGTCGTACCTGGGTGATGTTGCTTTTGTCACTCGCTCCACTGTTACCACCTAGTCGTAGCACAGGAGTCTCAACGAATGCCGTCATCAGGATTGGTAGCCGCTGGGGACAACACAATGCGTGAGCCGTTATTTGACTTAGCAAAGTATCGATATCCATTGGTACTGCTGATGGAAGTAAAAGACAGGTGTCCAACACGCACTCATCTCCACATAGCATACATCGTAGCACAGGTAAGATGCAATTTTGCCATATCGGTCTGAATGAAAGGAACCAGGTCATGTTTAGCTCTCTCAGCCTGGCCAATCCAAGGACTCTAGTAATTCTGTCCCGGTAGCGCACTGCTAGGATTGTTTCTTCCATTCCCATAGGAGTCATGTCTGAGCTGTGGCTTGCCATAACGAAGCAGGAGGGTCAAAAATAAAATCCCTGCTACAAGTCCCAAAAATAGGGGTATGCCACCAAAAACAGAGTGGACAAAATTTGGAACGATTCCCAGAATTGCTTGAAATGGTGTAAGCAGTCCCGTAAAAATCGTCTTAAATATGCCTGGGATGCCTGTGGCACTAGACATGTTAAGGAGTTGGCTCAACATTTCTACGAAATGCACGGGGCAATTTGTTGATAAAAGGTCATGCACCTCCGTAGCTGTCCTTGCAACTAGGAGATCATACGTCTCTTTTGATGACTTGATGGGCACTGTTGTCTGCAAAAGCACAGACTTCATTTTGCTTAAAGTATCAATTCGTATAGAAGAGAAATGCAGACGAGGCCAGATGTGAGTCTCTATGTCTCCAGGCCCGCTCGGGAACAATGCTTGCATACAGCATTTGACCATGGAAGTTACGCTTACGAGATAGGCTTTTCCTGGCACAAGGCCACAACATCTGTGATCTGTTCTTAGAATGTAACTCCCATTCGCGAGTTGCATAAAGAAGGGCTCTATCTGCGTTGCAGGTGTGACAAGCTGGTGGCATGAAAGGTTGTTAGAATTACCTTCACAGGCTCCGTGTAAATTAATACCCTGGCACAAAAGTATACCGCTTAGTGAACGTTTACAGTTTTCACCACTAAGAAATACATTTTTGTCGCTGTCACTGTAGCATGAATGTGTGTATGGTAATTTCCATGCTGACTTAACATATCCTTTACCCAATCGTTCATACTGGCCAGTAGGTATGTATTCAAGGCACTTTTTAAATCGGAAAGTTGTTATCGGAATAGTGATAATTCCGTGTATTATCCATTCAATGACAGGACTTTCTGACATTGTCAATGGTAATCTCTCAAGTTTTTCGATGCTCAGGATTGTATAGTCTGCTCCTTTCTGTGCCAAGCTGATTTGTTTATCAGTAAGGTTAAAAATGGAAAATAATGACGTTGTGTTGATTAAACGCCAAGGCACATAGCCTGAACGAAGATTTTGCAGCGTCCAGCCTAATTGTACAATAGAACGTAATTACGACTGGCCATGCTGTAACATTAGCAAGTTTCTGTCTATTATATCAAAGGCAGAGGATACAATATTGTCCACCGAATATATTCTGGAGGACAGAGTCATTAACCCATTGTCCACTACAGAAAGTGATTTTTCCAAATTAATACGATCAATTTCTCGTATTTTTTCTGCTGTTTCAATTTGTGTGACTTTCCAAGCCTCGTTGTACGCAGCATAGATACTGGTCACTATGAAGCGCTTTTGACGCTGTTTGCGTGGTCCCATAATAAAATCGCGCAAATCAGCACCATCTTTAAGTAAAGATAAGTGTTGCTTAATTTCAGCCAGTGTGGATGATCCTAGCCATTCGAGGCAGAGTTTCCCTACACTGTATGTTGTTACTATCCCTGGATGTTGTCTCTGGGAGTATCTAGGGTCTTGTCTGCTCATTTTTAACCCCTGTGTTTTGTTCAGGAATCTATCTTGACGGTTGTTTGTGTCTGTAGGCCAGATTAACCACTGTTTCCAATCAGGATGTGTTCTGTTAAAATGTAAAATTTTTGTTACGTCTATCTCAATATCTGTTGTTGCATTTTCAGGTATTGGCTTTGGAATAGGTTTGTTTAGGTCTTTGATCTTAGCTAGGCCAAGACAGGATGTTTGGTGAATTGTGTCTTTAAAAAACATCATTTGTTCTGGTATCATGCAGGTTCTGAATAGTGCTTCTAGGCCTTGTACCTGCCAATCTTTTGTACCCCAAATGGTTTTTGTTTCAATGTTATTTTCCCAATAATCAAAACCAAATGTCATCATTTTTTCATAAAATGCTTCTGAATATATTAATTTAGTGTTTGTCAGCATTGTTTTAATTCCTGTTTTATCTAACAGTTTGTAACAAAACGTTTCTGCATCACTGGTGTTAAACCCTGAGAAGTACTTGAATTTCTCAAAAAATGTTTTAGAACTGCTTTTAGGTGGTGTAGCACAATGTTCCCATTGGTTATACTTAAAAACATTTCTAGGCTGTGCATATTTATGCAAATAATGATCGCCATAATGTGTATAACAGAACAACTGTTCATAACTAGACGAACCTTGTAAATAATCATGTTCTGTGAATCTAGCTGACATTACTAAATCAGACATCATGTCATTAATACTGTTAAAGTCCCAATCATCAGAGAATGTACTAGGTTTTACAAAGTCACTTAAGGAAACCTTCAGTTGATGAGGATACTTCAGGATCTCGACCGGACCATAGATCTCATAGTCAGTTTTCTCCCATACTACCCCACCGGGTATTGGAATGGCTGTGACATTTACTGTTGACAGTTCTCTTTTCTTCACGTGGTATGATCTGTGTGGTTTGAGGACTAGGTTGATGTTCTGACTTGCTGTGTCCATTGTACTATATTTTCCCTCAATGAATTTTCCCAAACAAAGTACCATGATGAGCCAAAGCAGGAGGAAAAATACACCTAGACCGAACCAGAACTCTAACCAATGGGAAATAAGGTAGATTTCCTTCAGTTGATGAAAGAGTTCCGTTGCTTTTTCTTTAAAAAGTCTTTTTTGTTTCTGGCATCACTTCGGGGTTACCCTGATCCTCGGAAAAGTTGTCGAAGTCGATGAAATAACCAGAGGCAGTTCTGTCAATTGTTGGGATTGTTCTTTCAATCTGTCTTTCGGTAGCACTTTCTGATGCCACATTATTGTAGACTGGTGTTTCTTGACGAACTGTTTCAATCTGTGTCTCAAGAGGCACAAGTTCCATGGCATTATTGCATAGTCCTTCTCTGTGCACTGCAGGCTGATCAAATGTGATTAGTCTTTCAGTTTGAACCTCTTGGATTGTTGCAAGTTTGGGTATTCTGTTGTTCCTCGGGAGTCCACTGGGCCTACTGTTGATTATAGGCCACATGCTTGTGGTTTTACCAGGTCGATTGATACAACTCTGTTCTCCTTTTTACCAGCAAGGGGCAGTAGTACTACTGATCTTGTTCCGGTGACTGCCAAGACAGGTACTGCTTTTCTGTAAGAAGGCCCAAATTCCTTCTTCACCGCTATTTTTTCTCTGACTAGATCCCCAATCTTTGGAATCCAGACAGGCCTTGCTGGGGCTGTTGCTTGTGGTGCCTCGTCAGTGGTATCTGGCTGTTGCTTTAACTTTATGTTGCTTAAGGATTTTCTTGTTTCATTCAAGTCCTGGAAAACAGCCAAACGATCTTTGATGTCAAAGTCTGTTGTTTTCTTATCTTGTACCACTGATACTTGACTATCTAAGTCCTGAACTCTCATTCTAATTCCGAACAATAGTTTGTATGGGATGAAACATTTTAGAGAATTTCTTGGCAAGTTATTAAGACTCGTTTGGACACTTATTAAATGTTTGACCCTCCCTGTCATGTTTTGGATGCCGCGCACCCGTGGCGGCTGGAAAAGGAGCAAAAACTACATTTCCCGGCATGCCGCGCTAACGTCGCGTTCCGACGTGATCTGCGCGCGCATACCGGGAAATAAATACTTTGAGCAAACGGCGGTGAAACGCCGATAATTCCGTATGCGGTGGCGTTCTTGGAGTCCCTGGCTGGAGGCGGTAAGAGGTGTCTGGAGTTCCTAAAGACATCTGCACCGTGAGTAAACTGGTGGTGTTTGGGTGTGTGGCGTTGGTAGTCTCGATCCCAACTACACATCCACACCGGGTATTTTCGGTTCAAAAGCGGCACTCTGTGTCTTACAAACGTGAAACTTAAAGTCTCATTATTTGGAGAGTGTTGTCACAAACATTTGGTGGCTGCATTGTTGGTTCTCAAGGAAACAAACCTGAAGAGCGAACCAAATCAGATTTGAACCTTAATGTTGCATTGGTTGCTGTACATATTGTATATACATGCACTCTAGCAAGGAGGCGATAGGACTCACTTGGAGATTGTTTTCTTTGAGCCTCGCTTTCCTTCTACCCTCCATACCAGTGTGGTAGCAGAACATCTTAAGGGCGCAAATGCTTACAACTGTTACAGAGTGAAGTTTAACTCTGTAGTGCCCATGTGAAGTGTCTACCCTACTGTGTGATAAGGAGGTGTTTCTGAAGAGCACATCATTTCATTATTGTTTTTTCTTATATTATTCTGGACAGGAGACAGGAGGGTATTGGCAAGATTAACCAAAGGAACTGTGTGGCTGCCCATTCAATGAAACCTATGCATTATATTGGGGTATGTGTAGTGAATTAACTTGTAATCAACAGCCCTCAGTCGGTGATTGGAGTAGAGGGAGTGAACCGTGTTTCTTTTGCATTTCACAGTCTGACCTCGTTCCTCATACCTCAACAAGCTCCTGTCTCCATTGGATTTGATCTTTGCGTATTTTGCTTTACAGGTATTTATTGGTGCTTAGTGGAGGGAGGAGTAGGGTGGAGAGATTAGATTACCCGGTTGCAGTATAGGGAGATAGGGGACTTTAATATCTTGTTCTTTGTCGTTGCAGATCTCCCTCCCCGCTGTTCCCTTCCCTTCCCGCGGCCTGCCGCACTCTCTTAGCAGCTCTGTGCTATAATACGGAGCTCTGAGGTCGTTTGGTAGGGCCGGGATTGGACTCTCATCACAGCCCCGAGGAAGTTTGGAGCCAAGCCTGATACTCCCAGCGCCTGAACCTAATACCTTTGCTGTTATAGATCGCTTTATGTCCCGGTTTTTTCTTTCAACCACACTATTCCCTTCGGGGTGTGACGGACAAGAATACCGCAACCCAACTCCCATGCTGGCCATGGCCTCCCTATAAGCTCGAGAGCTAAAAGCAGGACCCTGGCCAGAATGGAACATGGCAATTGCGTATGTGCCGATAAAGACTCGCAGATCTTTTATAACCGTTCTGGCGTCAGCCGAGCGCTGGAGGCCACATTTTTTAAGTGTGTTTAGCCTTAATGACGTACAATGGACGCGTTTCTCTTTTTTGATAGCGTGGATAGATTGCCTGATGCTTTCTATTAGGGCTTCTGACACTACACTGGCCGGTTCTTCACTGCGATCTCTGTTGCAGTCTTCACAGTGTTTTGCAAACTCATGAATGCCTTCACTCATTTCCGGCCACCAGTACTCTGATTCTAATTCTCTCAGAGAGTCCCTGATTGTTTGGTGTCTCAGACCCAACCCCATATGTGCTTCCTGTAATAGGAAGCCCCTCCGGTCCCTGTTTGGAATTACCCTATCCCCCACTCCAGGGATTCCAGCAAAAGGAACGGAGTTTGCATCGATTACGTATGCATAATTGAGTGGATAGTTCACGGGTAGTGCTGCACAGTCGCCTTTTACGGTCGTTTTTACTGCCAGCATGGTTTCCCGTCTATGTATTTTTCTGCACGCTTTTTTGTGGCTACGGAAGCCGGTTTAGTTGCTTCCGCTATGGCTGTATTAGCCAATGAATTCCCTGCAACGTGAACGCCATCACGTTGAAGACTCTGTGCGTGTATCAAGTGAGTCTTTTGTAGTTCTTTCTGTAAAAGAGCTACCTGTTTCCAGAGCAATGTATGCTTTATTGTGGCACCTGTGTCATCTTTGTAATCGTTTTCAATCCAGCTCTGCAGTTTATTATTGTAAGAGTTGACGCAAAAATGAGAATCGCACACGATTAGTGTCGGGAATTCCCGTTCTGCATTTTCAAGCGCCATCTTTAAAGATCTGATTTCAGCTCTCTGAGCCGAACAGTTTCTTACTGATTCAGTGTTTGTTACTTTTGGTCTGAATTTACCGCACAGCCAACGACCTTTAATAATTGTACAGGCTGCATCGTAGGATTTGCTCTCTACGTTACAAATCTATCTGTATAGATTATACAGGCGTATTGTGGGAGAGGCAGAAGTTCGATTGGCAGAGGATATTCTTCTTCATATTCTAAATCATTCAGTTCTTCGAATTGCGGGGCGAAATAGTATTTCACATCTTCCGCTCCTAGAGAATCTACACACTGTATCCATTTCGGATCCAGTGACACTGTAGGCAGGTTTACTGGGCTGAATAGCGCCTCGAGGCGGATTCCGCTGTGAGGATATTAATCATTTTACCATGTGCTAATTCTCGTTAATTTGCTAATGCAATTTGTACTGCTTTCACAGTTCTTTCTGTGGGACTGAATGTTCTTTCTACTTGTGTGTACAAGTGAGATTTAATTGAAATTGGTACCTTTTCTCCCTCATTAGAGGTCAGGTACGTGAATCCGCATCCTTCTGGGATGACTCGGATTACAAGATCGCGTGTGTTGTCACGTGTATCTAATTTTGTTTTTGCTAACATGTCTGTTTGCAGTGATCTCAAAATTTCTGTGTGTTTTTGAGTCCAATTGATTTGTTTAAAATCAGGTTTAATTAGTTCGTAGAGAGGTTTAACCCTCTCTGCGTAATTTAGAATGTATGTTCTTCCGAAATTCAGAAAACCTAGTATGGTTTGTAAATTCTTCAGCGTTTTTGGAGCTTGGAGTACAGCGCACTTCTCTAAGAAGTTGTCCGCTAGGCTTTTCCCTTCACTTGATAATTTGTATCCTAAAAATAATACTGTCAGATGGGCAATTCGAGACTTTTTAAAGTTGAATTTGTAACCCTCTGCTGCGAACCCAAGTATAATGGTGTTCACTCTTTTCAAGTGAGTATCCAAGTCGTCATCTGTGAGATAGATATCATCTACGTAAGATAATGCCTCATCATCATATATTTGTAGCAACTCAGTTACTCTATCTGAGAATAGTCCTGGGCTGTTCTTGAACCCCTGTGGGAGCCTACAGAAATTTTTCTGAGACCCCATTACGGAGAAAGCGGTCAAATACCTGCTTTCTGGTGCAATGTTTTGACAAAAGAAACCATTAGATATGTCTAATGTCGTTTTATATTTTTTCCTAACTATGTTGTTCATTAGTGCAGCACTATGCAAGTTTTGTACTGCAAATGTTTTGCAACATGCATTAAGGTGTCTGTAGTCCAAAACTAGACAATATGAATTGTCTGGCTTGGAGACAGGAAACAAAGGATTGTTCATTTGAGAGGTGCATGTTTCAATCACCCCCTGGTATTCAAGTTGATCTAAGATCTCCCTGACTTGTTTTTTAGCTTCTTGCTTAATGGGATACTGCCGTTGGGCAGTTGGTTCACTTTTTAACTGGATTTTGTGAGGAGGTGAGTCCTCATCCCATCCTACATGATTTTTATATAATGCCGGTGCCTGGGCTACTGCCCATTTCCTTGCATAAGTATATATTTTTTGTGAATCGGAATGTGATTCGAGAAGGCAGGCATAATCATTTCTTCGCCACGAGGGCACTCCCTGACAAACTCTGGGGGCCAATCTTTTTCAGCTAACAGAATATCATAGCCTTTTGAGAGTTTATCCCAAAATAGACCCTTTATTTTCCTAGTCTTATCACCCTCTATACGCAGTGTTATTTCGTATATCTTATGGGGCTCGCTAAGTCTGGTGTCTGCAGTTTCAACCTGAATGTATTCATTCGTGTCCACTGTCTCCAGATGACTCATCAAGATCTTGCGGGCTATACTGATTTATGCTGCACTGTCTAACATTGTCTGTGCCCACTCCCCGTTTTTCAACTGTGTCCTCAGTATTCTCGGCATGTTCGATTACTCTAATACTGGCTACCTTCTTTTTTGGAAATTGAGATTTTTTACTCTGAGCAGGTTCCTTGTCTTTGGACTTGGTGTGCTCTCCTGGGTCTGACCGTCCTCTTCTTTCCGATTTCTGCGAAAAAGATCGAGAGGGACGTGTATCAATACTTTGATATCTATCAGGTTTTTTCAAATTATCCCTATTTCTAAGGTTATATCTTTTCTCAGAGGGCTCCCTCTGGGGATACTGGTGTTCTCGAGTCGGAGTTCTTTCCCTCCGTCGAGGAGACCTTCCTCTGGACTGGAAAACTTTTTCCTTGGGAGTGGATTGTTTATTTCCATCCCAGCTCTTTTTAGGAGTGTTTGAATTATTTTTAATAAATAATTTTTCAGGATTTTCGAGCAGTTGGGGCTTTACTGGTTTCCCACCCAAGCTGTCTCTACCTAATTCTTCATAGCATTTCTTTATGATTCTGGCAAGCTCAACTGGCTGATCTGTTATATCTGTTTCCTTCAACTTCTGGCGGATCGCCACAGATGCTGCTTCTCCTTTTATATTGGCCAATAATATAGCCGAGACCTGTTTGAAGTCTTTCAGTAATTTCATACCAAGAGTTAAAGCAGGTTCAGGACCGTATTCATTTTGAATCTGTCGTAGTACATCTGGTATTACCGCCATAGACCGAACACCATGTGTTTTTGTGTAAATGGAAGCAAAGACTGTACCCCAAGTGTCACAGTCCTCCACGTGTGGTGCGATTCCCATAGGAAGGCAGATTGTCAAGATTCTGTGTTTCTCAATAGGGGTAGTATCCGGAAATACTGCCTCTATTTGAGTGATTTTTTGTGCTAGCCAGAAAAGAATTTGTTCCCGTTTTACAGGTGTTTTACCAAGACATGACTGTATGTTCTGTGGTGTAATTTTATTAGTGTTCCCCTGATGAGGGGTCAGCTGTGATACATTAAAAGCTGGTTGGACTGTTGCAGTCCGCATTACATATTGGACTAATTGCCTATGTATTTTAATTAATGTTTTTAGCTGTACTAACAGCTCTTCTCTAGACATTTTTGCAATGTCCGGATGTGGTGTGTAGCTGGCTAGAACCAGCCACGTTGCTCCTGGTCTACCTAGTGAACCGAGCCTGGTAATATGATCATTATGTTTTAGGGCGCCATTAAACCAGAGCAGGTGCTCTTGGAATTTTAGTGGGATTTCAGTCTCCACGAAAGGAGCGTACTCATCCGGTGGTTTCTCTATTTTGTAATAGTGAAACTCTTTTGTTCTAGCGTTTGCCGCTGGAAAGTTTATCCATGAATAGAATACCTCTGTCTGCCGATATTCGTGTGCCTCTATCACGAAAATTACTGTACCACCTTGTGGTGTCAGTCCGTTTTCTATACGTTTTAAAGTTATAGATTTTCTTAAATTGACCGGGATGATTATTGCATCCGGTTCAGTCTGTAGGAGACTCGTGTCTTCCTCTATTAGTAGGGTTGCCAGTCTAGCTGCTTCCCTTTCTTTTTCACTGTCTGACATTTTATTGTCAGGAAGGTTTTTGCAGAGTAGGTCTCCAAGGAGACAAAGATTAGGTGCACAATATTTTGGAACACTGTATCCTTCAACGTTGAATAAACCAGAGCTTTACATAGGAATCTCTTCCTACTGAGTTCGGGCGGATTTTAACCTTTCACCCACTCCAGACGTCTATTGGAGTATTTACGGGAGAAAGGGGTCTGTGTGAAAAATGCACGACTGAGTTACTCTAACGTCTTGCATTAGTTTATCGCCTTACCAAACGTTTGGGCGCCATGTAGTGTAGTTCCTATTTTCCCAATAGGCCCTGCGCATTGGAATAACATAAACAGTAGTATCGACGTAGAAGTGCGGATCTTCCAGGCCTCCACTGACTATGCTAAACTTAATTGGGGGTTGTTACCAACTAGCTCAGAGGTCACTGGAAACTTTCTTGACTGAATAGGAAGTGATCAGCTTCCCTGGCACAGCCAAGAAGGGATTCAGTTTTCCAACAACCGTGCAACATGACAACTTTGCTCCTCAGATAAGAGTCAATCTCTAGGGTCGTGTGAAACAATAGACAGTTATTTTACTCAGTCAGTGGTTGTGCAGTTTACTTTCACAATATGTAGAGAATAGAGAGACAGGGTTTTTAATAAAGGGTAACATTTATTGAACAGTCTTTCTTCTCGTACAAGAGAAATGAATTGCCACAATTGCAAGACTTGTTATTATAAAAAGTACGTACAGTAAGATGAGTATTGCGAAATAATACTGTAAAAGCATTGATATGGTTTCCTAGCCATACAATGGTTTAAAATGAATAAAATATATATACATTCATATATACATTAGGCTAAAATACTCAACTGGTGCTTCTAACTACGCCTACCCCAGTGTACCTGACCTAAGCCTAATACTTGGGAGGGGAGTAAGTAAGTAGCTTTAAGTTAAATTGGTTTTGCCAAGGTTTGCTTCAAGAATTCTCTCTAAGGGTTTAGTCAACACCATACCTCTGGAATAGAATGATGGAGGTCTGGTATCTCCTTCAGGGGGTCGATATCTCAGTCACCCGCAAGGGTAGACTAGAAACGCCGGAGCTGGATTTCTCTGCAGGAGAAAAGACAGCGTCTCTCTCAGCGCGTCGAGGAGGAGGAGGGGCAGCGTCCGCAGGCAGCTTGCATCTGTTGGGCTCTTGCAGGGGACGGCTGTTCAGCTCCTAGGTTCACCACACCATCGTTCGCTAGTTAGCAGCGATAGCAGTAGCGATAGCAGCTATGGTATCATCAGCATAACAGCAACTTCAGCAGCAGCGAGACAGCGTTTGCTTAAGGCAATGTTGGCAATATTTATACCTGAAAGGTGCCTTGTTTGACGTACATTTTTGGACATAAGAGGTCAATAAAGATGTCACTAGGAAGTGATCGTCTATCAGTGCTCATTAGAGTTCTATTACTAATCAAAACACAGCAAGCGGGGCTTTCCCAGGGTGCTGAGTTTTTATCTTGTTGAAGAACTCGGAGTGTTAATCTAGGAATCTTAGATAGTAACTTCTGTTATGTCATTGCACTAATTGGTTGCAAAGGAAGTGGCAGAGAAAGCGATTCTGAAATGTGGCTCTGTTCGTGTGAGGCCAGAGACGAGTTTCTGAATATTGCACTTGAACGGTTATGCCAATATAGGGAATAAATGGATTTATAGCCGAATAGGGGCATAAGGTCACAGTATCGATCAGGGTCCTAGATTAGAATGCTACAGGATCAACTGCTTAAATATGGACAATGTGCAATTGTCATTGGTCAATGGATTGTCTTGGAAGAAGGAGTTGAGGTAACTGGTGTGGACTCACAGGACTACTCCCCATATTTTGACTGGTGTTTCCCCTTTTGTTTCCTTGAAGGGAAGGGAACCTGGTAGAAAGGAGAATCCAGTTTGGTTGATTACCAAAGACTGTGTATGGGTGGATCACGAAGCAATAAAGGCTGGAGTTACTGTAAAACAGAAGTGTGTGAAAAGTACTATAATATGAAGAAAGGTGTGAGAGAGCCACACACTGTGGCAGGTGATTGGGTTGTAACAAAGAAAAGTGGAATAGTGAAAAAAGGTGATAATAAATGTTCCACCCCACACAAGGTTGTAGAAGTGAAGAGCATTGTGAATGTCTTGGATGATGGGACTGTGTGGAGTGTGGGAAATCTCTGTAAAGCTCCCACTCATTCTGTGCAAAAATGTTTTATCAATATTGTGTATAACATTATTTTTCTTTTGTTTTTCTTGGGCCATGTTGATATTGTTGACATAAATATGTAAGTACTTTGTCAAACTATTATAGACTTACATAGTTGTGTTGATATTTATTGTTTTTGTTTTTGTGAGGGAAAAGATCTGTAGGGTTGATGATGTAACTTCTACCTGGAATGCCCAGACAGGTAGCACTTAGAATGTAGGGAAAAAAGGCAGTACGAAAGAAACAGTGTGAAGTCATGGATGTAACTGCTGTGGGCATCCACTTCAATTAAACCTATTGAAAAGTAAAGTGATCAAGCATATTTTCTACAATTTCCTAATTGTAAACAACATATCAAAAGAATACAAGAATGGCTTTAGGTGAGAGTCAACCAACATCTACAAGAATTGATATAAACAAGGCCATGGTGTAATATTTGCTACACCTGCACAATCTGGTGTAATCTTGGGAATTTTATATTGCAAAAATTAATGATAATTCCCAAGATGATGCCATTACTTCATTTCATGTAAATAAGAAGTCAATTTGAGGGAAAAAAATTACCATAGATTATGGGTACAACGCATTTCATTTGCACTAATAAAGTGATCGACCCAGTGGCGTAGCAATGGAGGGGAGAGGGCGGTCTAGCCAGGCAGCACAAGTTTGGGGGCTGCGGCCTCACCCCCCGCTCTTATTTGCAGCCGTCGAGGGCAAATCGCCAGCATCCCTGCTCTTAAATTCGGCTGCTATAGGCGGCAAACAGAGGGGGCAAAAGAACTAGCTACGTTACTGGATCAAACCACACTGGAGTGGCATTTCCTTTACACAAGCACTGAAGAAATAACTGAAAAAGTAATTTTGTTTTAACTTTTTTGAACGTAGGGGTACATTTTGACCATGATATGCATGTTTTTGGGGAGTTTACACAGAGGAGGTGTCTTACAGAGTGAGGCTACTATATATAAATAGTATCAACTTCCTCTACCTGTCCTGCATTCTCCTCCTTGTGCTTGGTCCAGCCTTTTGTGGTTTTGGATTTGGATGCTGGAGGGAAGGCCTCACTCTTACTTGTTTCTGCAATCTCTGTTTCTTCATGCACCCTTGGAAAATAGAATCTTTAAAATCAAACAAGGTGAGTGCAGTTCTTCAAAACATGTTTGTGTTGGCAGGCACCAATATCTTTGCTTTTTTTTCGTTTTGTTTACTTATTGCTGATGGCCTGGAGTTTAATTTAGATTAGGTGAAGGCAGACCCATGTGAGACTAAGGTATAATGGAAATTTTGGGATGCTGGTGGCCTGGCCATTATATGATTTCCTTATTGTCCTTGTGGTTTTGTGGGTTTTGTCCAGATTTGTCTTCATACTGTGGTGAATTTTACTTTTTGGGGACAAGTCTGCTTTAGTTATAAGTTTTTTTATTTATAAGTTTTAATTTAGCGCTAGCTAAACCCATAGGTATTAGAGTGCTTTACATAAAATGGAAAATAGAATAACGTAGCTTTACATATGACGCTACACACTTAGATTCAAGAGCAAGCATAAATATAGCCAAAGAGAATCATTAGTCAAAAAGTGTGGTTACAGAATGCGGAATAATTAGAACAGAATACATTCAAGGCGTAAATGACATATTAGACAGCTAAAATACTCAAACACCCAACTTTCACAAATGGGCAAGTCTCATAGAGAGAGTGACCTATTGTAACATAGTTCCATTGGCTTGTGTGTTCAAGAATTTGTTGAGGAGAAGGAGTGTCAGGTTCCTTCTGAAGCAGGAGCAGGAGGGGTTGCATTGGAGATCTCTAGGGAGTGTATTAAATATCCTGAGTGCATGTCCAGACAAAGAGTGAGTCTGGGTGGATTTCCTTTTCAGTTTGTAAGGTATGAGAAGAAGTGAGTTGGTGATTATCAGAGTGCTGATTCTTCCTGCTTTCGTAAGTTTGATGCCTTGATAGTTTGGGATATGTGTGCGAAGGGCTTTGTGGGTGATGCAGGCATTCTTGTAAATACATCTTCCTTCTAATGGTAAGCCAATTGAGGATCTTGTGGGCAGGTGTGATACGTTCAAACCATTTAACACCTGTTATGAGCCGGGCCGCCATGTTTAGAGCGGATCTAAGGGGAGGAGGTGAAGTTTAGGCATCCCTGTGAAGATGACATTCACATAGTCCAGTTTAGAGAGGACTAGAGATGTACTACCATCTTGAAATCATTGGGGGGATTTAATGGTTTAATTTTACTGAGTTGTTTTAGTGTGTTAAGCACTCCTTTGACTGAGTTTTTAATGTGATACTTCATTGACATGTTTTTGTCCAGGGTGATGCCTAAGGACAGAGTTGGACAGGATGAGAGAGTAATTTAGATCATCTAGCTTCTTGAGCCAGTCTTGGATTGGGAGGGGGTTACGTTTAGGGGAGAATAGTATTAAATCAGTTTTGTTGGGGTTCAACTTTAAGTGGTTTGAATTAAACCAAGTTTGTATACTAATTAGTGTGACATTGAGGTGTATGATGTCACTGGGTGATTTGATTTTGTAGTAGAGATGAGGCCTTGGATGTATTTTTTAATGTATTTTTTTAATTCTCACTTCTTGTGTGCTAGAGATATTTTTTAGATATGTTACAGGCTTGTGGATGTCCTTGTATTCATGCAAGGTTTAGGTTATATTTTATCTGCATGTGCCTTTTGGTGACTGGTGTCTAGGTGGTTCCTAGAAGCCATGCCCATATATTTTTCTTTTGTCTCACCCATGTGCTTGTCCATCATTTATGTTTGTGTGGTTGTGTGAGATGGTTGGTTAATTGCTTTTCTTCAACTTTTAAAATTATTTTTCAGGGGAAATTGTTGTCTTGATCTGTTTGTTGTCGAAGTATTGTTAAAGTTTATCTTAATCTTTTCTTATGTTTCCATTTTGCTTTGATATTGAATTTATGTTACTTAACTGGTGATTTACTAGGCCCACAGATAGGCGCAGTCAAATATTGGGTGTATATTTGTGCAATCCTTTCCCTGCAAGCAATTGTTGGTACTTGGGGAGGAAGGCACTCCACCCAAACTAGGGCAGTGTGCTCCCTTTGTTGACTTTGACTCTTTTCAGGTCAGGTCGTGATGGCACTGTTGTGGAGAGAGTGTGTGTGTGTGTAATATCTGGCCATTTTGTATTTGTTCTCCTTTCTTCCTTCTTTGTTGGCCAGGTAGTGATAGACATTTTACTAATTCAATGTGTTTGTGCCAATGCTACATTATGAGGATCCTACATTTTATGGAGCCAGTGGGTGCATCTGATTATCAATTATTTTGTTCAACTTTTAAAAGTGATTTTCCAGGAGCAATGATATTAGAAGATGCCTATGTCAACTTTGTTCATTTATGTCTCTAAAATATTTTTCCTCATATGTTTATTTGTGGAAGTGGCTGATTCTAGTAGTTTGTAGTACCCAGTTGTTGTTTTCAATTTTAAAAAAAAGTTTTTTCCTGCCTCACACTGCCTTCCATTGGGACTCTATGGGTCTTGGAAGGACACCAGGGGGCAGATTTACAAGAAACAGACGCATCTGCAAAGATCCATCAGCTTCCCGGCGCCAGCCTTTGATACCCTTGCACCACCATGGATGTGCTGTATTTACAATAGGGCGCACCATGGTGCAAGGATTGAAAGATGCGTCAGAAATTCTGATGCATCTGTTGGCCCAAAAGTCACGCATAGCTGGAATCATGTCGCAAGCACCACGCAAGTCCTTTAATGCATGTTGATACCTCTACTTGTTTCATTTTTTTTCTTTTTTGTACTTATACGCCATTAGATGTATCCAAAGCGGAATTAATTTACTCTGCTGGCCCCCGGTTTGTTGGCACCAGCAAGAGAGCTCTGATCTTAATGGTTGCACTTTACGCAGAACCTCTTGTAGTTGGTCGGTTCAATTCTTCTATCTGATAGGACCCCAGAACTGACCCAAGTGGTAAAGTAATTCCATGTAGAGGTATAATCATTGGACATGCATAGCCCTAAATTTAAAGGTTGTCCAACCAACCCCTACATGGTAACAAAAAATCTTTCTTCTTGCTATTCTTTTTCCATATGGCTGTGTTCAATTTCATTACATACTTAATAGAGTGTAACCAATCTAAGAAAGTCGGGGGCATGCATTTAATCCAACATTTACAGATGTTGCTGCGGACAAGTAGAATCAGATAAAAACACAGTTTATTTTTATCTAAAGATAACAATTCATAATTCCTGAAGATACCAAAAAATATTAAAGAAATACTCTCCTGGATGTCAAACCCATATATATCTTCCATACCTCCTATTACAGGACCCCAGAATTGATGTAATCTAGGGCAGTTTATAAACATCTGCTCATCATTAGCTTTTTTTGCTGGCACTTTGGACAGCATGGAATAGTTCCCTTTGCAAATTTTGACAGCTTAGAGAGAGACCAGTATACTCTGTGAAGAGAGAAGAGATGATTTCTCCTTAAATTGGCAGCTTGAACTGTAGAGTATAGTAAGTCATAAGATACTTGCCATATTGCTTCTGTACTGGAGTCTGGCAAGCACTCGCCCCACAGCTGTGATGGAAGGATAAAGTCACCATCTGCCAGGTCTATTAGGAGCCAGTAGAGATTCACCACTTCTCTCTTGTTCAGTTATCTCGTTCTTAAAGCAGTCTCTAGGTCGGTTGTATAACCAACCGTTATGCCAATCGCCTGGGACCAGCTTTTTATTTGTAGATATTTGAATTTAGATAGTTGACTATCCGTTTTTAGCTTCAGATCTTCTCAAGGTAACAAACAGCCCTCAGGGATGAGATGGGCCCAGGAGTTTAAAACAGCAGATTTTAACGGTGTTAATAGTGAATCTTAAGTCCACTCAGGTGAGCCAGGTGTGTCCCAGATAGGTGCCATAGCACTGTAATAGCTCATTTTTAAGAGCTTTCTGATTTTAAACCAGGTGTTTGCTAGGTCCTTCAGAGATTTCAATCGAACCTTCTTAAAGAAGCGTGGATCTCCAAATTTGTTTATATAGGCCTGTTCTGCTCCTTTTAAGTCTTGCAACTTTTCCCTAAACATTATTCCTATATCTGTAAGATTAGGCTCATTCATAAGCATTTTGCCTGCCCTCATTAGGAAGACTCACGCATAAAGGATTATATCAGGCGCACATAACCCTCCCTTATTCTTCTTTCTCTGAAGTTTCTTCCAGGAGATTTTGATACCCTTGGAGGCCCACATAAAGGTATTAATTTTTGCCTGAATTTTCCTTAAACTTTCTTCTTTAAAGGCTAATGGTATATTTTGAAATTTGTATTGGCTATATTGTTGATATCCTGAGTGATTCTGATTCCTAAATACCTTTTTTCGCTTTTCAATGGAGGGGAACAGACATTTAAATTCCGGCCATGCACTCAGTTTTTGACTGATTGATCTCGGGCCCCGAAATCTGACCAAATTGCTGGGCTAAGCTGCATGTAATGGGGATGGCTTTCGCAAGATCTGACGTATATACCATGATGTCATCGGCACAAGTGACACTTTTTTTTCCAATTGCCAAATCTAAAAGGGAGTATTTCCTCATGCCTTCTAATCCTTTCTGCAAAGGACTCTATATATAAATTAAAAAGCATTGGTGAAAGTGGGCGTCCTTGGCTTGTCCCTCTTTGGACTGCTATAGAAAAGGAAAGTTTTATGATATCAGGAGCCAGTTGAAGATAAAATAAGAGGTTATTGAATAACATATGGAGAGACCCCCAGAGACAACTTCCCAACTCCACAGCCAGGCTTCTTCTGTTGGATTCCACAAACCGGATTCCAACAGCAGAACTCTGTTGCTAGGAGCTGGACAAAACTAAACAAATAAATAAAACATAACACATCTCACTTTTTACAAATTGTACAATTAGGAACACACATAGTCATTGTACTTTCTTGGTCTCACTTTATGACGTGTACTGGGAACTCTTTCAGAATCATCAATATCATTGTTTAAACATTCTTTACTTTGTTTAAACCAAAATCTTAATTCAGCATCATTACATTTGACAACCCTGCAAATGTTCCACCATTTAGCATCTAGCGTTTTGATAAAATTTCCTTTAACATCCGACACCTTCAAGCTTGGAAATTCCCTTTTTTTACGAAGTTGTTTGGACACACTCTAACAAAATCACCTTCAGCAATGGCTCTCTGAATCTTGCTAACTTTATCATTATGTCTTGTCTGATACCCTTGTTGATACTTGACTACTTTGTAGCATATTTCATCATCCTTCACAATTGTTTTTCCACTTCTACCCATCCATGCAGGCACAACAGTTGTGCAAGGAATCCTACCCTTCAAAAGACAAAATGGAGTTTCTCCTGTTACTGCATTAGGAGTAGTTCTATAATTCCACAACATTTTCTTTATTTGGGTTCTCAAACACATGTTCATAGATGTAACTAATTGGATATGTTCTACCAACACTCGGTTGAAGCACTCAACTAAACCATTTCCCCTTGGATGGTACAGAGGTGTTCTCAAATGTTTGACACCCCATTTTTCCAAAAACTCACCAAATTCGTGGGAAATGAATTGATGACCATTATCAGTTAAAATTTCAGCAGGACATCCTTCTCTACCAAATATTTCTTCGCAAAAAGCAATAATACTGCTGGTTTTCACATCAGTCACAAAAACTAGTTCAGGCCATTTAGAATAATAATCTATCATTACTAATGCATATTTATCAACTATACCCAACAATTTGAACGGGCCGCAAATATCTAATCCTAATCTCTCCCATGCTTTATCAGAGAATCTCATAGGTGTAATAGGTGAATCCCTTAAAACATGAGACTTGTCACTGCAAGTAAATGATATGCATTCTCTCACAAATCTCTCTATATCTCTGTCCATATTTGGCCACCAAAAATCCACCCTGGCTTTTCTCTTAACTCCAGACATTCCTCCATGACCCTCACGCAATAAACCCATCAACTTTTCTCTCAATTATACTGGAACCATTAATTTCTCACTACGTCTTACTATGCCATCCACCACTGACAATTCCTCCCAAACATCTTTATGCATGACGATATCTTCATACATTTTCCCATTTACAAGCAAAGGCAATTCTTTTATCACTTTCACTAGCGATGCATCTGAATTAATTGCATCCCTTCATTCAAGTTCACAAATGGCTTGATGACATTCTTCAATTTTTGTAATTAATAAGCCATCTTCTTCATTTCCCTCATCATGTTTGCCATCCACAGGCAACTGCGATAAACTATCAGCATTGATATTTCTTATTCCAGGTACATATTTTAATTCAAATGAATACTCCTGTAGTCTATACAACCACTTTGCAATATGTGGAGTGGCTCTTCCTGCACCTGAAGTAGTCAAAAGATCTAACAATGGTCGATGATCAGTGCAAAGTTCAAATTTGTTGCCCCAAACATAAGCATGAAAATGTTGCACTCCCCACCAGCAGGCTAACGCTTCCTTCTCAATAGTAGAATATGAAGATTCCGCACCTTTCAACGTGCGCGATGCAAATGCTATTACATTTTCCTTACCATCACTTTCTTGCATCAAAACTGCCCCTAATCCATATCCTCTAGCATCAGTTACATTAATGGATTTATGTCGAGGATTAAACTATTTCAATGTCGTGGCATTAGCTACCGCTTCTTTTACAGTTACAAATTCATCTTGGCATTCATCTGACCATTGAAAATTGACACCCTTCTTCATTACATCACGTAGGGGTTGTAATAGGAAAATAATGGACACATTTCGCAAAATATTCAGCTAAGCCAAGAAATTATCTTAATTGATCCTTATTCATTGGTGATGAAGCTTTCTCTAAATCTTCCACCAAATTCAACTTTGGTTGTATTTATCTTTCTGACAATGTATGTCCTTAATATTCAACTTCTTGTTGACAAAACTTATACTTATTTAGACTTCTGGTCAGACCAGCCATTTCCAGTTTCATTAACACCATTTTTAACACTTTATCATGTTGGAACTCATCCTTTCCCCAAACCAACACATCATCTTGAAATACTAAAGCATACTTAACACCTTCCAATACCTTCTGAATTATCCTTTGAAAAACGGCAGACGCCGAAGCTAAACCAATTGGCATCCTTAGAAATTGAAATGCACCTTCGGGAGTAATAAAAGATGTTAGGTGTTTTGAATTTGTGTGCAATCGTACTTGATGGTAAGCACTTGATAAATCTAATTTTGTAAAGTATTTACCCCCCTCGACACACAATAACATTTCATTTATGCGGGGTAATGGGTATCTATCCACCCAAATGCACTAATTTAAATCTCTTAAATCCACACACATGCAGATTTTGCCGTTAAGTTTGTACGTGATCACAATCGGACTTAACCAATCAGACGCTTCTATGATTTTTTCCTTACCTAATCTTTGCAATTCTTACTTTAATTTACCTCTCAAAGCCATGGGTACATTACACACTTTATGTGCTTTGGGTTTGGCATCTTTTTTTACTATAATTCGATTTTCAAACCCTTTTAAACATCCCAATTCTTCTTTAAAAAGATCTGGAAAATCCTTCACCCATCTGTTGTCATTACTACTATTGGTTAACAACACTTGTTGGGGATGGTTGGGATCCAGAATGATTCCTAAACCCTTTTGTTCTTTCCTTCCTAGTAAATTCCTGCCAGATTCAACTACATAAATTTTGCCAATAGATCGATCTTCGAATTGTATTTTGGCATTGAAATATCCTAAGACCGGTAGTTTAACACCACAAAAACCAAGCGGTTCAACATCTGTGGGAATCAAAATAATGATTCCTAATTTTTTTCAAATGGTTTCTATCTATTAAAGTAAAAGAAGAGCATGAATCTGCCTACATTTGTACTTTCTAATCGTTAACATATATTACACACTTAGGAGGTTGATAACTATCCTTTTAATTGTTTTGTAAAGTGTTCACACTTTCTATTACCATAACTTTAATGTCACTTTCCTCTTCTTCATCCATGTTGTCTCACAGATGTATTAGTTTAGACTCACTAATATTATTTACAGTTTTCCTACCACCTGGATTATCAATAGACTTACAAACACGCGAAAAATGACTAATTCTCATTACATTTGTAACAACAACTTGTGTCTATAATTACCACATCAGTAACAACCTTTTCTAAAATGTTCTGTTTTTTTTCCATGGTATTATTGTCATCCCTGTTGAATTTAACCAATTCTTTTTTGAATTAGAATTTAACAAACATACTTTGTTAGATTCAGTTTCTGTTTTAGAATTATTCTCTGATAACTCTTTTACATATCTAGATGTATTCTCTATACGTCTAGCAATTTCAATCGATTTATATAAAGATGGATCTTTTAAATCCAATAGTTTTTCTTGGATTCTTTTATTATTAGTCCTATTGATGAGTTGATCTCTAATAATTTCCTCTCTTAGGTCCTTAAACTTACATGTTATAGATAATTTCTCAATGCAGCCACATATTGTTCAATTTTCTCACATTGTTTTTGTAAGCGGGAGAAGAATTAATGTCTTTCTACCACTATGCTCAATTTGTTACCAAAATTGTTGGCTAAAGCATTCAAAGCCATTTCATACACATCCTCTTCGTCATCATCAGAAGAATTGTCAACATTAGTAGCATTGGGCTGAAAATTTGGTAACGTTTTCAACACATTCCTACCTTCAACGCCTAAACATACCTTTAAAATTGCTAATTTTCTTTTAGAAATAAACACATCACCACCTATTGCTTGTAAATAAGTGGTAAAAGTCGCTTTCCAATCTTCCCAATACATACATGGTGTACCAGGTACAGGAAGAAATGCAGGTGGAGTTGGAACGGAAGATTGTGTGGCCATAATTATATTTTAAAAAAATACAGAAGAAAACAAAGTAATTATTACGTGGATCTTTGCACAAATTAACAATAATAATAATAATAATAATAATAATAATAATAATAATAATAATAATAATAATAATAATAAAAACAATCATGTATTTCTTACACATAAAAAATATGTGTTTGGATTATTTATGTCCACATAAGATAATACCCTATGTTTCCTCTAGAGCTGTTTACTTGCTTTTATTCCTGTGTTTTATGTATTGAAAAAATGTTCACCTTGCAAAGTACTGTTTAAACCACTGCATCAATTTTCTCTTAAAATAGTAGTTCGTGAATATTTCAAAATGTGATGTTCAATATCACATTAAACAAAAAAAATATCCGTTTATTTATAGCTGTAAGTCCTATGTTTTCCACTTACTGTGCAGTTAAAACATCCATGATGCACTATATTCAATGGCACCGATGGAGCTATATTGATTCTTTCTTGCTTGCTGGATTTAACAATCTTCCTGCACTTTGTTTCGATTACCTCAGAAAGAATATTCTTTCCCTAGAGACTCACAGCGTATATGTTAGTATGCGCTCCGTTCAGTTTTTGTTCAGTTCAGTTTCCGTTTCTGTGTCACGTCTCTTACGTAGACACCCACTGCGTTATTCAATTGGCTGACATCCACCTCTCCTATGTAGACCTCCGCCGTGTTGTTCAACTGGCTGCCGTTTCCAGGCAACCTTCACCGCATTGTTTCATGAAAACTTGCCTCACCCGTCGCTTATGTCAGACAGTGCGCGCCTGACTCGAGAGCTCCGAATCACAACCTCCTCAAAATTCTGCACCCAAAAGGACACTGGATGGCCACTGCAACCCTCACCAGTCCCGACACTTAATCACTGCGCTCCGTGGATACCAGGCGCTACCACTTGAACTCATGGCTCAGCACGCGATCCATCTCGTCACAAATTTTCAGGTACAGTTTAAAATCATAACAATCTCGTTTCCTCGTAATGACACACAGATTGATGAATTCTTTTACAGGAATAATCGCAAACTGACCTCAATATTAGTTGTTGATTAATCTGGGGGTCTTCTTCTTCTTCTCTTTTTTTTCCTTTAATTACATTTTTTAATCCAGCATAACATGAAGAAAGAAAAACAAAAATTCTCCAAAATGACTCCAATCTTCTTCTAATGCTTATCTTCTTAATGTCATCCCATCCTCATCGCCAATTTTATGATATCAGGAGCCAGTTGTAGATTAAATAAGAGTTTATTGAAGAATATATGGAACGACCCCCAGAGCCAACTTCCCAACTCCACAGCCAGGCTTATTCTGCTGGATTCGACAAACCGGTTTCCAACAGCAGAACTCTGTTGCTAGGAGCTGGAAAAAACTAAACAAATAAATGAAACATAACAGAAAGATTTCCATTTATCAATATTCTTACTGTATGGGCTTTGGGATTGAAAAGATTACCCTACAAAAGTTTTTCCCCAAATTGCATTTTTGCAGTACCTGAGCTAGATAGGTCCAGTTAACCCGATCGAACGCTTTAGTAGCGTCCAGCGTGATGGTAGCCATTGGTAGGTTATATAGTGTTGCAAGATCTATGGCACCAATCAAATTATAGGTTAAGTCTTGAATGCCTCTCCCTCTAACAAAGCCCTTTTGATCTTGATGTAATATACCGCTCGTAATACCGCTCAGCCTCTCTGCTAAAATCTTGACAAAAATCTTATAGTCAAGATTAAGCAGAAAGATTGGTCTATATGAATCACACTGGTTCGATGGCTTGGATGGTTTTAAGATCTAGGCCACAGTGGCCTCATCCCATAATGGGGGCACATTCCCACCTTTTTCAAAGATGTGAGAGAATAGTTTGTCCATTACTGGAATCGGAACTTCAGCTAGAGATTTATATACCTCAGCCGGAATACCATCCGGTCCCGGGCCTTGCCTTTTTTCCCTGTTCCTATTGCCTTCTTGATTTCAGACTGGCTTATAGGTTTATTAAAATTACAAGAGACCTCATCAATGACTTTCTTAGAGGGGAAACAATCAAGCCAGGATTCTATCATGTTGTCTTGAGGGGTTAGATCTTCTCTATTGACTTTATCAAAATGCTTTTGAAAAGCTTCTTATATATCTGCGGGAGTCTGACACAGTTTTCCAGTAGCATTGCAAACTACTTCTCTAATGTTGCTTTTTGCTAGTTCCTGTTTAGTTTCCCAGGCTAGAAGCTTTCCACAGCCTACCCCATATTTAAAGTGAGCCATCTTACTCGCCTCCCACCTCTTCTTCAACCTAGCATCCAGCCCCCCTTCCAATTCCATTTTAAGAGATAACAAACTAGATATTCCCTCTTACTCTATCCCCTTGGGTGATGAGCTCCTGCTCTAGCTTCTGGATTTTATCCTCTATTTCTTTTACCTCTGTTTTATATTTCTTCTGTCTGGCGATTCGGATAGAAGGTATTAAACCTCTCAAGAAAGCTTTGTAGGCATCCCATACTATTTCTATAGAAGTACTATCAATGTTGGTTAAGAAATAGTTCTTAGTATCTGCCATTAAGATTTCAGTTATTTCTTCCTCTAACAGAATAGCTCAAGCTAAGGGCCATCTTTTATTAGTTGGGGCGTTGGGAAGTTTCAGCATTAGTATTGCTGCCACATGATCAGAGAGGTGACCCCCTAGGTGTTTCATTTCTGTCACCCATCCCCTCAGCTCCAAACTAATTAAAAAGAAATCTAGCCTGGACCTATGACCGTGCTTCTTGTTATGAAAAGTATACTCTCTCCTGCCTCCGTTTCTCTCTCTCCATATATCTGTCCAGCCTAACTGCTTCATCGTGTTTTTCAGTAATGATCTAATTTTACAATTCTGCTATTCAGGGACCTGTCCATCACTGGGTCCAGGACTAAATTGAAATCTCCTGCCAATATTAGGGGATCTCGAAATAGCAATAACTCAGCACATAGGCCCTTTAAAGGAACTGGATCGTCCAAATTAGGACCATAATATCCTGCTACTTTGAATTTATGAGTGAGAAACCTTATGTTGGCTATGGCCAATCGTTCAATCTTCTCAACTTTAAAACCTTCCACTGATAAAGCAGGCTGTTTCTTAATAATTATTGCTACTCCCTTTTTTGTTGCGTGGTGCAAATAACCTCCTTAATCCAGCTTTTAGTTTTGCACATCTCCTCATCTCCTTCTCAGTTAAATGTGTTTCTTGAAGAATAAGGATTTGTTCCGAAGTATCTTTTTAAAATTTAAATATCCTTTCCATCCTGTGTTTTACCCTTAACCCGTTTAGGTTCCATGACAACACCCTCAGATATATTACGTGATCAGATGAGGCTGGTGTCATTACTCATTTATATAGATGGTAAGTTTCATCTAAGATTTTATTTGGCAAATTGTAAAAAAAAAATGTTCCCCCTATGCTCCCCACTCAGTGACTATCCCGACCCCGCCCCCTCCACCCACCCTTGGTCTCCACTGGAGAACCCCCACTCTTTCTTTTATGGTCCTACCCTGGTCTTTGAGGCTTCCCTCTCTTTTGTCAGGACGGTTAATACTTTCTATAGCTCCTTCTGTAGCTGCTGGCTTGTGTTTTCAAATATTAATTCAAGTATATCCTTCCGGCTCTCATAGTAGAATTGCCCTCGAGATTCAAAGTAAAGAAGACTAGATTTCTTTTTTTATCGAACTGATGCTCAACTGCTCTGTGCTGCAATAGGCTGCAAGAAGGTTTCTGCCCCCTCCACCCGTCTAAATACATGCATTTTATTATTAAACATGACTTTTAGTGTAGCAGGAAATTTGAGTTGTTCTGTTGCACCTAGTTGTCTGAATGGGTCTAGTAACTTTCCCAGCCCCCTCTGTTTAGATGCAGTTATGGAAGAGACATCAGACTGACTTTGGAAAGTAAACCCTTCTGCACTTAGTATTTTGATTTTAGAGCTTTGTTCAATATTTTGTCTTTTAAATTGTACGTCAAAAAATGAATCAAGATTTTCCTGGGTCTAGTCTTGTTCGGACTTAATCTGAAAGTGTCCCTATGTACCCTATGAATGTCAGCAAAGAGGGCTTGTTCTGAGCAGTCAATATTCGTTGTTTGCTTAATCAGTTTTACTACATATTCTTTAACGTTGTCCCGTTCAACTCCCTCTGGAACTTTAAGTAGCAGAAAATGATTCCTCCTTTGAGCTTTCTCAATGGATTCCAGCTTGTCCTGGAAGCCAGTTTCCCATTCTTTTATTTTAGTAAGGTCTTTTGCATTTTCGTCTCCTTTTGCTGTTAACTCAGCCACTGTCGTCTCTAATGCTGTGGCTGTCACTGTTAGTAGGTGTAGCTTCTCTTCCATTTTTTCACATAAAACCTTAATTTCAGCCTGTTTTTTTCTGAAACCTGAAACCTGTTTCTCATCTCATCCGTTAGAGCCTGTAGAGGTCTGAAGCTGACCGGTGGGTGAATGAGATCTTTGTGTTTACACTTGATGCTTTAGAGTGTCCTGTCTCCCATCCATTAAAGAGGCCCTGTTTGTTTCAAAATGTAACACATTATAGTCCATTTCTTGCAGTGTGAGTTCCCCTACCCCCTTTTCTATTGGTAAGCTTACTAATGGCTGAAACTTGTTGGGGGTTAATATACCCTCAGGAGAGTAGTATCGCCAGGATTACAGAAGCTGCTTTCTTTGTGAGTAAACATATTGTCAACTCGTTTAAGTATCAGTGTACTGGGCACTGATTTAAAATAATCTCTTAATGAGAGTATGAGTTTTTTTTCTTCCCCTTGGGTTTGGATTTTGCTAGAATTATTTGATTTTTACGGTTCGAATTCCCACGGGTAGCAGTTTTTAGATGATCCAATGACTCAGGGAATGAGTGGCTACATGTGCTTCTTAAGGCGTATCTTGATAGTGACTTAATGCCAGTTGAGTCCCCTTTTTTTCTTAGCGAGCCCCTCCTTGGCAGACCTCCCCTGCCCTGTTCCACCTCTGTAGCACTTACTTTTTGTTGTAAGTCTGTATCGATTTCAGTAACCTCCAAGGGGTCCGCTTGTACACCATTTCCCGTTATAACTTTATTAAGTTTCAGAGTTTCTGGTCTGTCACTCGTACCTCCTCTCCCCCTACCGCTGTGAATGGGGAGTCTCACTGCCGCCCTCCGTCCACGATGCACTCCCAGGGCCGCCCGTGACCATAGTGCGACTTGCACCTCTCAGGACTCTCCTGTCTGCTCTTCCGCGGCTGCTGCCGTGTCAGGGGTGAAAAAGACTAGCCCCACCACCTCTTCCGTGTTCCAGGGGGGTGCACCTAGAGAAATCCCAAAAGAATGCTCCGTAGAACCAGGACCCAATCCAGAGCAACACGAAGAGAAATGCACTGCCCAGCTCCGTCTGCTCAACCGCGTCCTCCGACCGCGAACACGCCCACGGCTTGCCGATAAAGTGCCCTAACACTGTTACTCACTTTCTTCCTTCGAGGAGATTATATTTTGGCCCAAGTTTGCTTATATATGAACTTTAAACTATACTAACAGCTTTCAATAGATTCCAGCAAACATGGTAGCTATTGTGGTCTATTATGCAATAAGATTCATCCTAACCTCTCGGAGTCTCCGCGACCCGCCATGTTCTCCCCGCATTCGCTCTTCAAAAAAGTTTACTTATACTTATTGAAATGCGTTACTCCTTATGTCTGCTTCAAGCAGGAATAAGGTTTTGACACCATGGCATCCTCGAGGTGGAGCAGTAAAATATTGTAGATTTCATGGCACCATTTTTACGAGGCTTTCCTGCATGGAAACACCCACCCTGCACACATTATACCAGATGCAGGTATATTGTGACACAGGGCTTTCAATGTGATGCATCTCCCTAGATGCGTCACGTTGTACATTGGCCACATTGTTTACGCCACTGCTGCATCACAAAAGTGATGCAACAGTGGCACAAAAGTGTTGCAAGGGGCTTGTAAATCTGTTCCCTATGTGTTTTTCTATCAGTATATTAATTTTTTTGACTGCACTCCCTGCCTCCCTTGAGGACCTATGGGCTGTGGAGGGAAGCAGACTATTTATTAGTTAATCAATTCAAATTGTTATCTTGCTCCTCTGCCTCTAATTGCAGCTCCATGAGCCCTGGAGGGACACCAGGTATTTTTATAATAATTTCATCAATCTTTATTTATTTATTTATTTATTTTCTGACACTTATAGAGCGCGAACAATTACTCTTGGGTGTCTCGGCGCTAGACTGCAGTAATGTCATTCCTTAGAGGTGAGGATGCGGTGGGTGTACTGTATTATTGGTTGAATAACCACGTCTTCAGATTTTTTCTGAACTGTAAGAGCGATGGACTGGCTTTGATGTGGTATGGTAGGGTGTTCCAGATTTTGGGGGCCGCAACTAGGAAGCGGCGGTCACCCCATGTGACTGTTCTGCTACGTGGGACCACTAATTGGTTAAGTGATGAAGATCGTAGCTTTCTGGCAGTACTGTAAGGTATTAGGTGATCTTTTAGGAAGCGAGGCCCCTAATCCTGCATTACCTTGTAGACTATGCACATAGCTTTAAACTTTATCCTGTTTTGGATAGACAACCAATGGTAGGACCTCAGAGTATCTGAGATGGGTGGGAATTTTGGTTTTTTGGACAGCAGGCGTGCGGCCGCATTTTGTACCGTCTGCAACTTTTTTATGATTCTGGATTGTGCATTCAGAAAGAGTCCGTTGCAGTAATCTAGTGAACTTAAAACCAATGACGTGACCAGGGTCTTAGCTGCCGTGTCAGGCAGAAAAGGCAAGATTTTCCTTATCATTCTGAGTTTAAAATGGGCAGTGGACGCTACCTTATTGGCATGAGCCATAAAGTTAAGCTGGTTGTCAAAGGTAACTCCTAGATTTCTCACCTTGGGGGTCGGACAAGGTGGGGTGCCAAATGCTGATGAGTACTGTTATTATGATGGATGATGTTGGCAATTACATGTATTGCATTGACAAGAATTGCTAAGTCTCACTCTCTTACTTCTTTATTGCCTGCAGGTGCATGAGAGACTATTCTTGAAAGGAACAGAGGGAAATCTGTGAATTACCTTACACCGGAGTCCAGAGACTTCTCTGCTAAAGGCCTGTGCTTGTGATGCTGACCCATACAAGAAGTAAAACAGATACCCCCAAAAAAGAAGTTCCGTGAGGTGAAGAATATGTTTGCTGCCATTACCAGGCCTGGTGTCCAACCCTTATCCTTTTTCAGGCAAAATGTCATACCCGGAGATACCTCCACTGGGCAGGAAGAAGCTGGAAAGAGGATCCCCCCTGGATCAACAAAAGCACAAGCACCTGCATCAAAATCGAAGCAGATGTCTCACATTGCTGCAATGACTGCAGTAATGGCAGAAAGCAGTGAGTCTGAAATATATATTTTTTCCAGCAGTGTACTGAATCTTCTTAAAAAATACTCAACATCCAGAGTCACACCTGATCTTCCAGAGGTAGGAACAGAGAAGGAGGTTTAGCTTGATGCTGAGCAAGATATTGTTGTGATTACTCTTCCATTGGACACATCGTGCCCAATTCACAAAAGTAATCTGAGACAAAATCCTAAGTTTACGACTTTCGGTATTCAGAGAAAGCATTTAGGAGTACTAAAGTTAGAATTTTGTCTCAGTTAAACTTAAGTTTGTCTTAAGTTTAACTTGAGACCAAAACTTAAGATTAACTGAGACAAAATCCTAACTTTAGAATTCCTACAAGCATTCTGTGAATACCGACAGTCGTAAAGTTAGGATTTTGTCTCAGGTTACTATTGTGAATTTGGCCCATCAACTTCAAAATCTCATGCAAGGAAAAGAAAGAGCACTGCCCCATCTTCTTCAGGCCTTCCTTCCAATGCTTGTGGCATGAATTGGGCCCTGACTGAGACCTGCCATGAGAGATAAAGGAAATGGAAGATTCCTGAAAGCCTTGGAAATGTGAAGGATGATGAACCAGTGATTAACCATGTGGAGACTGGCACAGATGAACTGCAAATCACCTCTATGTTCCCTGGGCAGGGTCCCACTTAGGTCAAAAGTTAGATATGGTTGAATGACGGTAGTGGTTTGTATTGTTAGTGCATGTTGAACGGAAGACTTGCTTGCCTCGTTAGCCAGCCTGAGTTGCTCTAAATGGGTCAAACATAGTTTTTTAAATTCCTTTCTGGGTATTTTAGATATAAACATAAGCCATTTAATCTTGCACCCATTTTCAAGGGAAAGGCAATCCTCTAAAAGCCCTCGGCTAAAAGTAGCAGTAGTAGAAGACCAAATGTGGTACCATAGAGTATAGGTTGGAGCTTGACAATGTCAGTTATATAAGTAAGGCCAAGCTCTAGGTGGCAATTTTAGGTGGAAGAACTTCGAGGAACAGCAAGTAAGAATCTGAGAAAACTATTCTCGACTTTTTGTAGGGCTTCAACTCTTCCATAGCCCCACACGCCTGCTCCATAAATTGCTACACTTATAAATTTTGCCCGGTAAATTTGTATCAGTTCCGCCGGGGGTCTTCTTCCTAGCCTCTGTGTAAAATTGACCAAAGCTGTTGTGGCCCGCATAAAGAGCAGTTTTCTTGCCTCTATGGCCTGTCTCCATGAACATTTATCATCCATCAGTATGCCTAAATAGGGATAAGTCTTTGTAGTCTCAAGTTTAGTGTTTTCAACAAAGGTGTCCCTAGTAACCTTGCGTCTATTACCTATGGACATGGTGAATGTTTTTTTGATATTTATTTTAAGGTCAAGGTCGGCCATATAACGATGGTATCTCTTCAGGGCACGTTGAAGTTCTATAGGTGTACGTGCTAGGATCACGGCGTCATTGGCATATAATAGAGCCGGTATTGGTCGTCCTTTAATAAGGGGTAGGTCCTGGCACCCTTCTTACATAGCAAGTTCCAGCCCATTCGTATAAAGGGTGAAAAGAAAGGGGGCCAGGACACAACCCTGCCTGACTCCCCGCTCTAAGTCGAATGATGCTGTGAGTTCCCCCTTATTTCCGAACTTGACCCTGGCGGTGGCATGGGTGTATAGTTCCCGTAGAAAATTTAACAACGGGAGGTCCACCCCCATATCCACTAAGATGTCCCATAACTTGGAGTGACTTACACAGTCAAAAGCTGCAGCCGATCGACGTACGCCATGTAGAGATTCCCGCCTTTGGCATTTACATACTTGCCAACAAGAAGGGACAAATTAAGCACTTGCTCTGTGGTGCCAAGTCCTTCTCTAAATCCAAATTGAAGATCCGAAAGTTTTCTATTGTCTTCTGCCCATGACTGAAGACGGTTAAGGATGATGCGACCCACTACTTTCCACAGGGAATCTAACAGAGATATCGGTCAATAACAGGATGGGCAGTTACGATCCCCCTTTTTGAAAATTGGCACCAAAATTGAATCTGACCAAGAATCTGGGAGGCCCACAACACATGATGTCTTCAAGACTCTCGTCAGTATGGGGGTCCAGAGTTCCATGTTATACTTAAAAAGATCCAGTGGGACCCCAGCCGGACCAGGCGCCTTTCCTCCTTTACTAACTAACAGGGCATGTTCTACTTCCAGGTGGGTTATTTCCAAGGAGATAGGAAAGACAGATTTGGATGAGGGCAAGGTTACATTCTCTTTATTGATGAGAGATGGCTGTGCCTGAGACGGGAGGCCAAAAATACCCAGAAAATGCTTGCCCCACGCTGATTTATCGATAGCTATGTCTATGGTAGCATTATTGGTATCTTCCGAAAGAGAAGGTGACCTAATAACTTTCCAAAAAGCAATGTTATTTTTAGTGGTACAGCTACTAAGCAATTGGGCCCAGAGATCTTCTTTAAGTTCTGCTTTCCTTGTTTTTATGGCCTTATCATATTCCCTTCTGCAATGGGCGATTTCCTGTTTACCCCTTTGCGTTTTATGAAGGGCCGCTTTTAAATTTGAATGGTCTTTTGTACAGATTTTATTAAACCATCCTTTACTTTTCACCTTC